>NC_043013.1:27151620-27189120 GCF_006345805.1 Octopus sinensis
TTCAGGAATGATGAAGGCACTGGACTAATTGCTTTTACTGGTGATGGTGCCACGTGAAATACACTGATGCTGGTGTCACATCAAAAACACTAGTGCTGGTGTCACATAAGAAGCACTGGTTATGGTGTCACATAAGAAGCACTGATTATGGTGTCATAAAAAGCACTGGTTATGGTGTCACATAAGAAGCACTGATGATGGTGTCACATAAGAAGCACTGGTGATGGTCTCATGTAAATGCACTTCGTAAAGTGGTTGGTATTAGGAAAGGCATCCAGTTGTAGAAACCATGCTAGAACAGACAATGGAACTTGGTGTGACCTCTCCTCCCACCCAGCCTTACCAGCTCCTGTCAAACAATCCAACCCATGCCAGCATGGAAAACAACTGTTAAATGATTTTGATGATCATGATCATCATTATTTCGATTGATTTAATTGACTAAGGTCCCTCCCCTCAATATGTCAGGCACACTTGTGCCTAAATTAGAAAGAGTTATTACAATTTTTTTATGTCCCTTTTGTTTGATCTGAGTTTCAAGTCCCATTGGTATCCTTTATATTTTGCATTCCTCTAGGGTCAAGAAAAATAAGTACCAATAGTGTATTACAGTTAATTCCATTGACCATTATTCCATCATCACACTATTTGTAATTTGTTTCAAAGTTAGAAAATATTATTATTATTATTATTATCATCATTGGACACTGGGTAAAATATACGAAGCCCAATATACCCATCATGACTACCTATCTGATAAGGGTACACCAGGCACATGCATCACAACCAAATGTGCGCAACATGGTGATCCACGCGTTGCTGTTGTTGTTGGTGGTGGTGGTAGAACTGTTGCATATTATTTTAGTTGGCAGGCATACTATCTTGAGGTTTGGTGACAACAGGTCTCCTCAAAGCTCTAGAATCTGTCTTAAGAACCTTACAGAATAGAGGGTTGCACTTTTCTGTAAATTAACAATGCAAGTCTCAAATCTAATATCTTTCAGCTTCTTACATAACATTTTGGGTGTTGTGCCAAGTGCGCCAATTATTACAAGAATAATTGTCATCCTAATCTTCCACAATCTCTTCATCTCTTTGGCTAGTTCCTGATATTTCTCTCTTCTCAACCCCTCAATGTCTTTGGTATATACTCTATTATATGGTACTTGCAAAGTCTAAGATCTTACACTGTTTTTTGGGGGGTTTTTTTGTCTTCTATCATCATATCTAGTTGTGTTTCTGTAGTATGGCATCCCATAAAATTCTGTAATTCTTATCTTCTATCACAGCCTCTCGTTTGCATTCTTACCATTTTTCTGCTACTTTGAATCTACATACTCAACTAATATCCCAGACACAGCCATGATTATTATTATTATTATTATTATTATTATTATTATCATTGTTATTATTATTATTGAGTGAGAGAGCAGTGCATGCCATCAAAGTGACACTGGGATAAAATATACAAAGCCCAGTATACCCATCATGACTACCTGTCTGATAAGGGTACACTAGGCACATGCATCACAACCATATGTGTGTGACATGGTGATCTCACATCAAGATAAACAGCACATGACCTTGCAAGTGGGGCCCAGTTAGAATTTTCATCAGGTCAGGTATCCCATCCCGCTCAAAAGGTCCCTGAGCAAGGGTTGTTAAAGGATGTTGAACAAAATACCTATGTTTCCAGAGCTGATTTATTCAAACCACCAAAGAATCCCTCTCAACACATGGCTATGATGCTCCCCCACTAATTCTGCTCATGATCAGAGATGCACATATCAGCCACCAAGGGATATTCTCAACTGGTTAACATCAAACAACTGACGAGCAAATCTGTGGTATTGAGCAGAGTATTTGCTGAAGCCCATCTTTTATACCAAGACAAAACAATGTACATGATAACACTTCCAATCAATTAAGATCAGAAGCCGTGAGAGCCACTGTCTGGTACTGCATCAGGGCAGTTTTTATTATTATTATTATGGTGTTGAGCTGGCAGAATTATTACCACTCCGTCTTTGCCTTTCATTCTTTTGGGGTCGATAAAATAATTACCAGTTATGTGCACTGGGGTCGATGTAATCAACTTGCCTCCTCCCACCAAAATTTCAGGTCTTGTGCCTATAATAGAAAGGATTATTATTATTATTATTATTAAGACGGCACACTGGCGGAAACGTTAGTATACGAAGCAAAATGCCTAGTAGCATTTCACTTCTTTTCTCATTGTGAGTTCAGATTCCACCAAGGTTGGCTTTACTTTCATCTTTTCGGTATTGATGAAATAGGCATCAGTTGAGCACTGGGGTTGATGCAGTCGGCTTATTCCCTCTCCCAAAATTGCTGGCCTTGTGCCAAAATTTGAAAGCATTATTATTATTATTATTATTAATAATAATAATAATATCATAGTAATATTAATAAATAAACCCTCTTCATCCTTTCGCTTAACATTGTTTTGGTGACCATAGGACTAGGTATGAGCATCACTCAACCTTCATATTACTTCCTTATAAATCTGAAAACGTCTGCCTGTCTCTGTAAGAAATAATATCAGATTTTTAGCTGAAGATATCTCCATGTAATTGCTGAAGTAGCTACTATTGAGATGACAAATGGAATAATATATAGCAGGGCTTTGTGATGGCTTTTTTCTATCTCTCCCTCTCTCTTTTTCTTTCTTTCTTTCTTTTTTTTTTTTTTTTTTTGACTGCTACTTTTTGCAATCAATCAAACAAACAGAGTAAAGAAAAGAAAAAAAAAAGACATGGAAGCTATATATTCCATTATTTCCTATTGTGCAGGCAACATGGAAGGTTCTTTGGTTGACTCACCATAGTTGAACTCTGGAATCTGGTCGGGATGCTCACATTCCACAGAAAATACTAACCATAAATTGTTTTTAACACAGTCAGGAAATCTGAGAGTTTTCAAGGATGAAAACAAGGTGAGACGTGGAGGATTATGCTGCAGTGGTGGGCATGCCTTTCTCAGTATGATTATAGTGTCATAAAGTGAATTGGAAGGGACGTACATCAGCTCAGATTAAGAATTGAAACTACAAATTCATAGACAGAATTAGTTTTCTAAGAAACCACCCTATATTTTTGGCAGGATTTATCACAAACCACTGAGAAGTCTGTTTGGCTGCTATTTCTAGCTTCACCTGTCACTTATAGCAACCAAATCTCTCCCAAATCAAACCTCACTAATCCAAACAACAAAGGATAGGTTAGATGATGTATAGTTCTAGATTTATTGAAAAATACAAGACTATCCTCATAATGGTGGAATGCTTTTGACCTGTGAAGGTTAACCTAGGGTTAAACAACAACCAATTGCTAAGAAATCAATATGAGGACTAAATGTTCTTTGAATCATAACCTACCAACTTTTATAAAGTGAAGGACATATTTGAAAGGAAACAAATGACAGGATGGTCAGAGGTGTTTTACATGGAAGACTGCAAACAACCTCGCTTTTATGATAATGATGCTCATTTACAACCATTCCAGAATGTCTAGACAAAGGTCTACAGACAAACACACACACACACACATATGAATGCAAACATACAACAGGCTTCTTTAGTTTCCATCTACGAAATCCATTCACAAATCTTTGATCAGCCTGAGGCTATTGAAGAAGAAACTTGCCCAAAATGGCATACAGTGGGACTTGAAGGAAATAAGACCACATAGTTGCAAAGTGAGCTTCTTAACCACCCAACCATACCCTCAATTACTGTTAATGGCATCTCTCTCACCACATGGTTGGAAAGCAAACTTCTTGTGTGTGTGACAAGCCATTCTCTTTCTTTGTCTGTGTGGGTGTTTTGCCTGTAGGACGTTGCATGCATGGTTGAATGGTTAAGATGCTTGCTTTACAACCACATGGTTTCAGATTCAGCCCCACATTGACCAATTCTTTTTGAGTGAATCTGCAAGATGGAAACTGTGTGGAAGCCCATCATGTGTCGGTGTGTGTATGTGTGTGTCTTTGTGTTTGTCCCTAACTACATTGCTTGGCAACAAGTATTTGCAACTTAGCAGTTCAGCAAAAGAGATCAATAGAATAAGTTCCATGCTTTAAAATTGAAAATAAGCTCTAGGGTCGATTTGTTTGACTAAAACCCTTCACGGCAGTGCCCCAGCATGGTCGCAGCCCAATGACTGAAACAAGTAAATGATGAAAAGAATAAAAGACAGAGGAAAAAGAAATGAGAAGAAAATGGTTTTACCTATGATTACTTATAATTAGTTTGGTTTTTAATTAAATTTTTAAAATTTTCAGAAACTACATCATTGAACTTATTACAGAGTTTTAATTATTTTGAAGATGAATTTAGCAGAAAGAGAATTAAAAAAAAAAAGAAGAAATTAAATAAAATAATAGTGTATATTATTTTATATTGCGATCATTCATATTTATTTTAATTCTTCCATCTTTTCTTTTCCTGAATTTCTCATTTCTCTCATATGTCTGCATTTATTAAACAACGTGTATCTCTTGAAATAATCGATGTATCGGATGTCACCTGATCTCTAACATACATATTTGATATATTTTTAACATTATTTCTAGGGAGTTTAATTTCATATTTATTCTTCTCTTTTTCTTCATATATTGGAATAAATTGTAATCTGACCAGTTGTGGAAAATATAGAAAAGATACACAAATTCCATATACACTAAAAGGATGTGTGAGTGTATAAAGGTTTGTGTGTTGGATAGGTGTGTCAAAATATGTATTCTGATTATGTGTATTGTGTGTCTGTGGATGGTCCTTTTGAAACATCACATATTTCCTCAGTCTTTTACAGCAGTGACTGTTGTGCTGCCATCTCTTTTCCTACCACTTTCACTTTTTATCAATATCTATAAATCTTATACATAAATACATACATATATATAAGATATATACACACACACACACACTTCCTGGTCTATGCACACACATCATATACACACATATATATATTATTCAGCTTTGTCTTTTTCACTGCTCCTTTCAAGATGCTCAGAATTGTAGCACATAGAACTGTGCTGTTCTTAGCTGATTAATATGAATAAATTTATTTGTACATGTATGCAAGTGTGTGTGTGTGTGTGTGTTTCGAGTTGTGGAATCAATGTAAATTCTCTAAGTAGTAAACTCTTAAATATCTCTATTTAGAATATGAATTCCCCTTTGTTTAAATTAACCATATTCATTATTCTCTGTACATACTAGTATGCATGTGTATATATACATGCCTATATCTGTATGCGAACATGTTAGTGTATGTGTATATGATATAACATATATAGATATATATGTGTGTGTATGTAAGTATGTATATACATACATACATACATACACTCACGCATACATAATTTGAAACGTCAAATGCAGTGGTTGTTTTGATAAATTTTGTAATTTTGGTTCTCCATTTGTTTCTACAAATTATATTTTAATTTGAATAAGTAAGTTAATTGCTATGCTTTGCATTTAGAGCTTGCTGGACACTTTTCTCACGGCATCTCATCATACTTTCCGATTTTTCTCCTTTTTACTGAACAGATTCCAAATTCATGCGATTGTATTTAATTATTTAATTCGGTATATCTAATTAATTAATTGAATTTACTCAGAAAAGCAAAAAAAAAATAAAGAAAGAAAAATTACTGGAAATTATAAAGAAAACATTTTTCTTAAATAATAAACTGTACTTATCAATGATGCCATGGTAGTGAAATAAAATCCACCCTACCCCCATAGAACGCTGGTCAGTTTCAGGTAGATCCCACTGCCACCTTTGACACTCTAAGAAGGATTGAATGCTTGTTTGTTATAAGACCTCACTAGAACACTTGGGAATTTTACAATGCTGCCACTTAAGGTTTTCTAGCAGCTTGAGAAACCTTTACATGGTATTAATAATAATAATAATAATTTCCAATTTTGGCACAAGGCCAGTAATTTTGGGGGAGGAAGATAAGTTAATTACATTGACTCCCAGGGCTCAACTGGTACTTATTTTATCGGCCCTGGAAGGATGAAAGGCAAAGCTAATGTCAGCAGAGTTTGAACTCAGAACACGAAGATAGAGGAAATTATGCAAGACATTTTACCTGGTATGCCATCTCACTGGCTTAATAAGAATAAAAATAATAATAATAATAATAATAATCATTTCTTCTAAAGGCACAAGGCCTGAAATTTTTGGGGGAGGGGACTAGTTGATTACATCGACCCCACTCGTACTTAATTTATCAATGCCAAAAAGATTAAAGGCTAAGTCAACCTTGGCAGAATTTGAACTCAGAATGTAGCAACAGGTGAAATATCGCTAAGCGTTTCATCCAGCACACTAACGATTCTGCCAGCTCGCCGCCTTAATAATGATAATGATGAACTTATTGTATACTGTGCTCAGGTGCACTGTACCTTATCAGAAAAAATAGTCTTTCTAACTGCTCGAAAAAACTGCCAAAGCTTTCTCAAATTAAATTACATTATTTTTTTTTTATAAAAAAAAATTCATATTAATGCTTGGCTGTGTCGTTAAGAAGCTCATTTCGCAATCCCACCGTGCGATACCTTGGACAAGCATCTCTTATAGTAGTCATGGGCTAAAACCAAATTCTTGTGAGAGGATTTGGTTAGCAGAAACTTAAAGAAGCCTGTTATTTGTGTGTATGTGTGTGTGTGTGTGAGAGAGAGAGAGATAACGGAGAGTATGTTTGTGTCTCCTTGTCTTAATATCACACGATTATTGCAAATGGATGTCATTTATTTCTGATATTCTGTGGAAACTTATCTGGCCTTCATCTACAAATAATTAACGCTAGTAATAAAGTTCTTCATTGTTTCATTTGCCATCAATGTGTTTCATGCTAGCTTGGGTTCAGATAGAGATTTATTGGAGACAGTAATGTAGATAGGTACGCTTCCTGTCACCAACCCTTGCTTTTCAAGTAAATTATATCTTTGTTCCACAGATCTTCAAAAGCATAGAGCAACTGGTTTTACTTTCGACAAGGAGTGTCCATATCAGCACAACTTCATCCAAGCAGTGATGAGCATGATATATATATATATATAATATATATATATATATATACATATACACATATTCTTTTATTTGTTTCAGTCATATGACTGCAGCCATGCAGGAGCACCGCCTTTAGTCAAACAGATCGACACCAGGACATATTCTTTGTAAGCCTAGTACTTACTTTGTCGGTCTCTTTTGCTGAATCGGTTGTCAAGCAATGGTGGGGGAACAAACACAGGCACACAAAATACACACACACACGACGAGCCTCCTTCTGCTTCTGTCCACCAAATCCACTCACAAAGCTTTGGTCAGCCTGAGGCTATAGTAAAAGACACTTGCCCAAGGTGCCCCACAGTGGGACTGAATCCAGATCCATGTGGTTGGGAAGCAAGCTTCTTACCACACACTCACTCTTGCACTTATACAGCCACTCCTGTGCATATATATATATATATAAAAACATTGACACACTCACAGATATCCATATACAACAGGCTGCTTGCAGTATTTGTCTACCAAGTTTCCTTATATGGTATTGGTCAGCTATAGTACAAGGCACTTATCCAAAGTCCTGCATACTGACATTGAACTTGAAACCATATGATTGCAAAGCCTACTTCTCAACCACTACTTATGCCTGTTCCTAAAATATGTAATATATAACAAATTCACTTTCAAGATTATTTCAAATATGATGTTTAGACATAATATCTATGGAACAGTGTTCTTTATCAATCTCAAATTTGTGTTTACATAGTTATAAAGACGTGTTATCCATGTGTGTGTTAATTGTGTGTATGTTTATATGAATGTGTGTGTTTGTGCTTGCATGCATATTTGTGTACAAAACTGGAGGTTTTAATCCAGATCTTACATGAAACAGTGTTCAAGAATGCCCTCATCATCATCACCATCATCATTGTTGCTGTCGCTTAACATCTGTGTGTGTTCATATTCAGAAATTCCAAATATAGAAGCAAAGCCTAAAATTAAGCAAAGGCAAAAGTTTTAGTTCCATCCATTTTTGCTGCCAACTATTCCTGAGAGGGTCTTAGAGGTAGGTTCCTCAGGCACATCCTTCATAGGATCCTATCAGAAGAAACTGTCCTCACACATACTTTCTGGCTGGATTCCCAAGCCTCACCAACTGAGACAATGGATATTATCCAACTATCTCACTATTGGTCTGCCAGTTGGTTTCACTTGGAGAATCTGTCTTGCAATCCTTTCTTGCAACATTCCAATTATATTTCCATTGTACCAGAACTGTGATCTCTCTATGCAAAGAAGTAACAGTTCCACCTGGAGAGACTCCTTGATCTCAATAGTTGTGCTCCCTATTGATTAACATTACTCAGGAGACCCTTTGGATCTCTGGGAGGAGCAAGAATGCACCACTGCATGTGTGATGCCAGCATCCAGGGATGACAGAATAGAAATGAGCTGAGTGTGGGAAACTGGATGTAAGAGGAATCACATGTAGCATACAAAGGAGAAGAAATGTGATGGATATCGAATATATGACGTTTGGGTTAAGAAATGCCAAATAATAGTGATGCAGGTGGAAAAGTAAGACAAAATAAAATAACAAGATTGATCTCAAGAGGCTGAACCTCACAAAGTATATGACAAAAGACTGCAACAAATGGGAACATACATTGCTAAATAGACATATGCAACCCATGGAAAGGGAAACAGGCAGAATCGTTAGCAGACCACACAAAATGCTCAGCAACACTTTGTCTGTCTCACTTTCTGAGTTCAAATTCCACTGATGTTGACTTTGCCTTCCATCCTTTCAGGGTTGATAAAATAAATACCAGTTAAGCACTGGGGTTGATGTTATTGATTTACTCCCTCCCTCAAAATTTCATACTTGTCCCTATGGTAGAAAGGATTATCATCATTATTGTCATCTCTTTATCACAGGTTTTGTTGGAACTCCTGGAGTCATGCATACATAGCAGGCTTGCTACCTGCAGCCTTACAGCACCATGCTACCCATTCTTTTCAACTGTCTAATACTTTCCTGATTATTCTGGCCATGCCAAGGAGACAAACCTTTTCTAACAGTTCTACCTGGACACTCTATTCCAATTTCCTTGATATTCCTCTTGATGCCGTATTATTATCATTTATGGCAAGCTAGAAGAATCGTTAACACTGGATGAAATGCTTAGCAGTATTTCACCCGTCGCTACAGTTTTTGAGTTCAAATTCCACCAAGGTCAACTTTACCTTTCATCCTTTTGGGGGTCGATAAAATAAGTTCCAGTGAAATACTGGGGTCAATGTAATTGACACATCCCCACCTCTCCCAAGCTGCCTTTGTGGTAAAAATTTGAAATTATTATTATTATTAAGGTAGCAAACTAGCAGAATTCTTAGCATGCTTGACAAAAGGTTTAGCGGCATTTCATCCATTTTTACGTTCTGCGTCCAAATTCCACTGAGATCAACTTTGCCTTTCATCCTTTCTCTGTCAATAAAATACGTATCAGTTGAACACTGGGGTTGATGTAACTGACTTAACCCCCTCCTCCGAGCTTGCTGGCCTTGTGCCAAAATTTGAAACTATTTTTATCATTATTTTTCCATTCATTTCTTTATTTCAATGCAAATCCCAATTTTTTATATTTTATTTTCTTTCTCTCTTTCAGAAACTTATAATCCATGATGGATCCTAGTGACCATACCTCCCCAAGTCACAATTTCTTTGATCCTGCCAGTATTTTAAGTAAGTTCTCTTTATATATACATTTATAATTAATTAATTACATGTGTGCATATTTTATTTATTTTATTTTATTTTATATATATATATTATTTTTATGTAAATTTTTGGTTTCAATGGTCTTATTTTCTTAGAATGAATCAGGTTTCAGTTTAGTGGGAAATGTGTTTTTACATAAAATTTTCTTCCTGGCGAGAATGGATGAAGATAGTTGTGTGAAAAAGTGCCACACCCTAGCGGTTGAGGGAACCTGTGGAAGAGGCAGACCCAGGAAAACCTGGGACGAGGTGGTGAAGCACGACCTTCGAACTTTAGGTCTCACTGAGGAAATGACTAGAGACCGAGACCTCTGGAAGTGTGCTGTGCGCGAGAAGACCCGGCAGGACAAGTGAGTCCACAACCCGTGGCCTTCTACATGGGATGGAGCCAGCCTACGTATGCATACCTTCCCTTCTTGGGACACAAAACTCTACTTGTGAAGACGTGTTGAGGCAAGTGAGGATCAGAATCGAAATCGATCAATGGAAATTGCGGATGTGCTACCAGTGCCGGTGGCATGTCGAAACTCTGCTTGTGAAGACCCATTGAGGCAAGTGAGGATCAGAATCGAAATCGATCAATGGAAATTGCAGATGTGTTACCAGTGCCGGTGGCATGTAAGAGAACTTTCCGTTTCGCGACCGTTGCCAGCACTGCCCCGTTTCGTGTCCGTTGCCAGCCTCGCCTGGCCCTCGTGCCGGTGGCACATAAAAATCACCATCCATTCATGGCCGTTTGCCAGCTCTGTCTGGCACCAGTGCGGGTGGCACGTAAAAAGCACCCACTACACTCACGGAGTGGTTGGCGTTAGGAAGGGCATCCAGCCGTAGAAACACTGCCAGATTTGACTGGGCCTGATGAAGCCTTCTGGCTTCACAGACCCCAGTAGAACCGTCCAACCCATGCTAGCATGGAAAACGGACGCTAAATGATGATGATGATGATGATTTTTACAGTTCAAAAGTGGTTTAAATTGGTTTGTCATGTGAAAGAGGAAAAACTTAATGCTTTAAACAGTGCCCTTCATCATTGTTGTTGGTGGTGGTGGTAGTGTAGTTAGCAACAATGGTAATTAGTCCCACTTCAGTGCTGATCAAGTGGACCTATGATCAAAGGCATTCCAACTCTGACCATCCCATCTTTTTCCTACGTGTAGCAAACTCTAACTCAGAGCCGGTTTTACCCAATATTTCCTTTCCCAAGACAGTAACATGTGATTGAAAGGTATTTAGCTGCTATTTCCAGCAGGTCAGAAAACCTGGAGCAGTCATGGTCAAACTGCAGCCTGCATGGCTTTCTGAATGGCCACACCTTTGTTAGAAATTACCTTGAATTGTTTTAGTAGTGCATCCCACCTAATGACGAGCTGTGTTTTATGTGGCCCACTTCTTGCAAAAAGTTGCACATGCATGAGGCAGAGGATCCCTCATTCATTTGTCAAAGTGGATTGTGTTCTCCTAAAGCTCCTCCTCCCATCTTCTTGTAATATCTCCATATTCCTACCTAAAATTGATATATTAAAACTGCTTAAGGTGACAAACTGGTGTAACCATTAGCATGCCAAACAAAATTCTTAACAGTATTTTGTCTATCTTTATGGTCTTAGTTCGAATTCCACCAAGGTCAGCTTGGCCTTCCATCCTTTCAGGATCGATGAAATAAGTACCATTTGAACACTGGGGTTAATGTAAAAGACTTACTCCCTCCCCCAGACTTGCTGGCCTTGTGCCAAAATTTGAAACCAACATAATAAAACTGCTTTTCAACCAACGCAGATTAACTAAGATTAGCTAATGTTGTCTGCAAATTTAGGAGCAAGAGATAATTAAGTTCTGACGGGTTTTTGTAGTTGTTAAACAACAATGAAACTGTTCAATTCAAGCTTCATCCCAAGCTGCAGAAAAAATCCCCTTGTGGGACGAATTTCACAGCAAGACTAAATACATATGAATCCATATTTATTTTTATTAATTTATTACCAAGTTGGGTGCAGCTGTGACTGTATATTTTCTCTGGTTCAGCCCCACTGAATGCTATTTGGATTTTCTACAATGGCACTGGGCTGACCAAAGCCATGTGAGTTGATATGGCAGATGAAAACTGAAAGAAATCTTTTTTTACATTATTTACGTTTGATGGATATTTGTCCTCATCTTGTTTGTTGTTAACACAACATTTTGGCTGATATACCCCCACCCCAGCCTTCATTAGGTGTCTTGGGGGAATTTCGAACCTGAGTCCTCATTCCTAAGGTATTTTTCGATGTTGTTGTTATTGTTCAGGTCACTGCTTGGAATTGAACTCAGAATCTTGCGGTTAGTAGTCCATGCTCTTAACAACAACAACAATAATAACAATATCGAAAAATACCTTAGCTATGAAAACCCAGGTCCGAAATTTCCCTAAAACACCCGATGAAGGCTGGAGGGTAGATCAGCCAAAGTGTTGTGTTAACAACAAACAAGATGAGGACAAATATCCATCGAATGTAAATAATGTACATAATTCCTCATGTCTTAAATATAGAATTGAAAGAAATCTGTTGTGTGTATGTGCACATGCATGCAGATGTGGCTGTGTGGTAAGAAGCTTGCTTCCCAACCACATGGTACTGGGTTCTGTCTCACTGCCTGGCACCTTCAGTTTTGGGAGACAAAAACTGAAAGAAGCCCATCATGTGTGTGTGTGTATATATATATATATATATATATGCCAGCATGGACAACAAATGTTAAATGACGATGATGATGAGTGATTTTGTATCTGGATTTGTCATCCATCACCACTTTGACAACTTAGTGTTGGTGTGTTTACATCCCCATAACGTAGCAGTTCAGCTAAAGAAACTGATAAAATAAGTACTCAGCTTTAAAAAAAAGTAAGTACTGGGGTCGATTCATTCGACCAAAAATTCTTCAGGGCAGTGCCCCAGCATGGCCACGGTCTTATGACTGGATCAAATAAAAAAAGAACGTATGTGTGTCTGTGTGTGTGTAAAGGAGCAAAGATCTATCCTGGAGCATAGACTTAAAAGATCAGTTTCCTGAATTCTATGGTCTGTAAATCCCCCCTCCCCTCCATCAAACCAGACAAGATGCCAGTCCATTGCAGGCTGACTTATTTTTGCCCGCTGAGTGGACTACAGCAATGTGAAATGAAGTGTTTTGCTCAAGAACACAACTCAGTCTGGAAATGGAAACCATAATCTTATAATCATGAGTGCAAACTCCCTAACCATTAACCCACATTACTCCATACACACACACACACACAAACATTCATGGTGGTGGTGGTGGTGATGGTGGTGGAAGAAAATACTCAGACAGTCGAGTAAGAATCTTAGTGCAAAGCACAATAACATTCTAAAATATGTTGTTAGTTTGTGACATCAAACTCTGATTTGTTTCTCTTTCAGCTTCTCTTTCATATCTGTCTCTCCAACACTTCCCCCTTCCTCTCACACACTGTCTTTCTCACTTATCTCTCCCAGACAACGTGCGCATGTGTGCGTGTGTGTAGATATATATTTGTCATGTGCCTGCTCAGCTGAATATTGATTAGTTATTGCTTATTCAAAACAACAATCTTTTTTTCTTTTTTAAGTTTGTGCACATTGAAACAGTTATAAACATTGGCGACAGAAAGGTTTACCAAAAATAATATTCTAATGTTCAAGTGTAGATATATATATATATATGTTCTTTTATTTGTTTTAGTCATTTGACTGCGGTCGAGCACCGCATTTCGACGGACAAATCGCCCCCAGGACTTATTCTTTGTAAACCTAGTACTTATTCTATCGGTTTCTTTTGCCAAACCGCTAAGTTACAAGGGCATAAACACACCAATATTGGTTGTCAAGTGACGATGGGTTATAAAACACACACACACACACATATATATATATATATATATATATACACAATGGGCTTCTTTCAGCTTCTGTCTACTAAATCCACTCACAAGGCTTTGGTCAGCCCGAGGCTACAGTAGAAGAATTTTGCCCATGGTACAACGCCGAAGGACTGAACCCAGAACCATGCACTCCTGTGCCTATATATATATATATTTACATACATATATACATATAACGGCGGGCTGAAAAGTTCCTGTCTCTAAGGGTATAGTGAAAGGCCTGGTTAGAGGCTCAACCTCCCAAGTTCTTCTACAGGGCTGAGAAAAAGCTGAAGGACCACTGCAATGAGTGTGTGAATCTAATGCATGGAAGGGGAATATGTGGAGTAAAATCATAACTGGTCCTCCTGTATTTTCTGTTACCCAAAGCCAGGATCTTTCCCTCATATATACATATACATACATGGGTGTGGCTGTGTGGTAAGAAGCTTGCTTCCCAACTACATGGTCCTGGGTTCAGTCCCACTATAGGGCATCTTGGATAGGTGGCTTCTATTATAGCCCCAGGCTGACCAAAGCCTTGTGAGTGGATTTGGTTAACAGAAACTGAAAGAAGCCCATCATACATGTGTTTGTGTTTGTTTGTCCCCCACCACTGCTTGGCAACCAGTCTTGGTTTGTTTATGTTCCCATAACTTAGTGGTTCAGCAAAAAGAGACCATTAGAATAAGTACTGGGGTTGATTTGTTTGACTAAGCCCTTTAAGGTGATGACCCTGCATGGCCAACTTTAAGAAGTGAAAGATAAAGGATTAAGTATAAAAAACAACCCAAAGTCAGTAAAAAAATATTGTGGTTTAGCCGAGAGTAAGAAGGGAAGAAAGGGGAAACTGAGAGATTTATAAGGACAAAAATATAACAGGATGAGGAGAAAGCTAGAGATAGATAGATAGATGACATTATAATTGTGTTTTGGTATACAGTGACAGGAAGGAAGAAAATGTACAACAATAAACTTGACTTAAAACAGCTGAGAGCAAAACAGAAGAACTGGATGGTGAAAGAATTTCTTTATGAAGAAGGAATGCAAAACATTAGACAGACATCATTATCATCCAGTTGTGCTTATTGCATGGATTGCTGTGACTCATTCTCTTCTGTCTGTTTGGTCTGCCATTACATGTGGTAGATCTTCTCAGGTGCACTCAGAGTCCTTGCACAATTGTTTTATGTAGGTTCAGTGTGATCTGTGAACATTTGCATAACCATGCTTTGGTCCCCACAGAAGAATGTCGCTGATGATTTTGTCCTTTGCTCTCCAACAATGTCCAATGAATCCTGTTCTTTGATGACATGGGATAATGGTGATAAATTACCATAGAGAAGTTCTTTCTAGTAGTGTTCTATGAAAAGACCCTACTAGAGACACACTATATATTTTTTATTCATGTGTTACATATTAATTTAGAATTTACTAGAAAATTGACAAAGTAAAAAAAAATGTAGGTTATTTTAGTCCCAAAATTAAAATGAACAATTAACACAGCCTCCTCCAAAGCTCTTCACATCATAAAAACCTGGAAATATTTCAACTTTAGAGAATATGCATTAAGATAAAAATATATTATTTCTTTACTACCCACAAGGGCTAAACACAGAGGGGACAAACAAGGTCAGACAAACGGATTAAGTTGATTATATCGACCCCAGTGCGTAACTGGTACTTAATTTATTGACCCCGAAAGGATGAAAGGCAAAGTCGACCTCGGTGGAAGGTTAAGATGCCTCCCCGGCGGGGAATCAAACCCCGGTCTCCCGCACCTCTCTCAATATTATTTCCACCTCCTCGGTTGAGAGGTCTTGCCTCACAAGGTGACCTCACTGGTGCTGGTGCCGTGTAAAAAGCACCCAGTACACTCTGTAAAGTGATTGGTGTTAGGAAAGGTGTTCAGTCACAGAAACCATGCCAAATCAGACAGTTAGGTTTGGCACAGTCCTCTGGCTTGCTAACTCCTATCGGATCATCCAATCCATGCAAGCATGGAAAATGGATGTTAAAGGATGGCAACAATGACTAACCAAAAAAAAAAACTTCATAAAATTTTGCTATAAGACATTTTAATTTAATAAAAGGAAAAACTGTTTATGTATAAGCAACCAGTCTATGCTGGATGTGACTGCTAGCGTTAAATAAGAACCAGAGACGATAGGAAACAATTGAATAAGTAAGGTTTACCAATCTGAGCAAAGCACACGGTCTTGTGGGGAAATGTGAAGTCTAACAATTCAGGAGGAAGGGGTCTTTCAAACAAGATTTCTCCCCCCCCCCCCTCTGAGGAAGTAAATTACCTGAAATGACAAAATTTATATCTCCATTGCAGCATATAAATTTATCCAGATTAATTTACTGCCACTTTTGAAGCACCCAAGTCAATAATTCTGAAGAAATTTGACATTTAGTTAGACTGTATGAGACACAATTTCAAACCTAACATGTATAGCATTTGTAAAAATGGTGACTTTTCACATTAAAAACCTTGAAAATTACCTCTTCTAACAAGTGTAGAATCTGCATTTGTGAAATATTTAAGCATGTTTGGCTGCAACAAAGTGGAAAATTCTCTAAGAGATCTGACAGTTTCTGAGTTGATTCCAACTCACAAAGTGTCAAATATCTTGCAAATCATTCATTTTGTTTTATCCAAACATGCTTAGATATTTCACTCACATAGGTTATGTTTATCCATCACAGAAGGATAAAAAGCAAAGTTGAACGCAACTCTCAACTGGATTTGAACTCAGAGAATAGAAACACACAAGTACTTTGTCTGACATTCTACAAATTCTGCCATTTCTCTGATTTTGTGTGTGTGTGTGTGTGTCGTACAAGTGAAGTTGATTTGTTTCCTGTCTTCCATGAAAGACATGTCTAGTCATGGAGAGATATTACCCTGCCTAGAGACTGGGAAGACTGGTGATGGGAAGGGCATCCAACCATAGAAAAGGTGCTTCAGCAAATTTTGCATGCATGGAAGAGTGGATGTTAAATGATGATGATGATAATGGTGATGGTTATAATTTGTTATGTGATTTTTTTTTTGCTCTATGAAGAAAATATTAAATTGTGATGTTTATATTCTTTGTCTTCTAACTCTACTAGTGACACAAAATTGTTCCATTCAAAAAATTAGACCTGAAACCTTCAGCATTTAAACTGGCCATATCCAGCCCTAATATTGTACGTTTTGTTTTCAAACCAGCCAGATTGCACTTCTCGCACCTATCCTACAATGTCATTCTAAAAATAAACAATCACATCACCAAAACCTTGAAGCTACAAGATAATGTACGAGGTCTGATCAATAAGTATCCGGACTGTTGCCAACTCACTTCTGCTGTTTACAGCAGTGCTTGAAAGGAATATGTGTAGCATGTGATTGTTGCATTGACCACAACAGAGAAAGTTGTCATGGCAATACCTGCTCAGAGGTCTACGTAAAGTTGCAGAAAGTGTATGGAGAGAAAGTGTATGAGGCCACATAAGTGTACAAATGGTTCAGACATTTCCAAGATGGCCAAAATAATGCCAATATTGATGAACATTTTGGGAGACCCACAACCAGCAGAACTGAAAAAATCATCACAAATGTGCATGCAGCTGTGAGGGGAAATTGTTGAATCACCATCCATAAGTTATCAGAGGATGTGCAGATTAGTTACGGTTCAGTTCAGTCCATAATCAATGAAGATTTGGGTATGAGAGCGTGTCTGGTGAGTTTGTGCCAAAACTGCTTTCAGCTGACCAAAAAGACGCTCGGGTTTCAGTTGTACAAGATCTCCTTGATTGTGTTGCAAACAATGAAAACTTTTTGAAAACTTTGCATAGGCCTCTGAGCAGGTATCACCAAGTTTTTGGCAAAATTTGATGCAGATTCTATGCTCAACTTTCTCTGTCACAGTCAATGTGACGATCACACACTACACACGTTCCTTCCAAATATTGTAAACAGCAGAATTAAGCTAGTGCATTAAAACTTAGTTCTCATGCACAGTAGAGTTCACGGTCCAATATATGCCAAGTGGCTTTACTCTGTGTGCTTTAGCTTCATTCATTACTATGGCAACAGTCCGTATACTTATTGATCAGACCACATATGTTCATAATTACTTCATCATCATCGTTTAGCGTCCGCTTTCCATGCTAGCATGGGTTGGATGGTTCAACTGGGGTCTGGGAAGCCAGAAGGCTGCACCAGGCCCAGTCTGATCTGGCAATGTTTCTACGGCTGGATGCCCTTCCTAACGCCAACCATTCCGTGAGTGTAGTGGGTGCTTTTTACGTGCCAGACAAGGCTGGCAAACGGCCACGATCGGATGGTGCCTTTTACGTGCCACCGGCACGGAGGCCAGTCGGGGCGGCGCTGGCAACGGCCACATTCAGATGGTTCTCTTACGTAACACCGGCACTGGTATCACAGCTGCAATTTCCATTGATGTTGATCGATTTTGATTTCGATTTTCACTTGCCTCAACAGGTCTTCACAAGTGAGCTTATATAAATAAATAATAGGCATTACATTGAACAGAGTAATCTTGGTCATATCCAGCCAAAATATTCTTTGTGTTACATGTTCAAACTGACCAGATCCAGCCTTTCACACTTTCCCTCCAGTGTCATTCTACAAATAAACAATTGCATCAGCAATACCTCAAAGCTGCAAGATAATGTATGATTAATTCAAAATAATATGAATAAATAAGTATTGCACACTTGACAGAATAACCTGAATGCTAAAGGGTTGAACCTATTTTCACAAACACACATCAAGAACCTGACCTCCATGTCATATGCAATGTTATTGATAATACCTAGAAGGAGGTGCCTTTTTTTTCACCCCGACTCAACAAAGTGAATGGTGCTTTGGTCAGGAAGAACAAGTCATCAGATGGTATCCAAAAATCATTGGGTGTTCCAACCCTGAACCATAACATCTTCCCATTGATCAGTCTGCAGAGATGACCAAATCACTGCTCTTATCTCCTCTTGCTGACCACCTTAACTCCTCTCTCTTGCTCTGTGACCAGCAAGAGGCTCTTCCTGCTGCCTCTCCTATCATGTGCACAGCCAGCCTTTGTTCTATCACATTATCAGTCTAAATAAGAACAAATCTCAACTATTTTCAGTCCCACATTCTTGTAACATTCTAACATGCCCATGTTTGGTTTTTTTTCTGTTGTTGTTGTTGTTTTTCTATGTATTATTTTTTTCTTCTTTTTTTTTCTCAAAATCTGATCCCTTTCTGTCATTCCCAATCCACTATCAACCGTTTTGAATCAATATGCTGAGCCATTTTTACCATTCTTTACTGTTGTACAAAAACCTATTTTCTTCCAGTGTATGATTTTATTTACTTATTTATTATTTTTTTTTTTTTTAATCTTCTATCTCCTCAATCTTTCACAGCTCTTGTTAATCCCCTATATTCCATTTAATGTGATACTAACACTAGAAAGGTTGTGATTAAAGTTCTGTGTGTGTGTGTGTGTGTGTGCGTACATGCATACCTGTATATATATATATGTGTGTGTGTGTGTGTGTGTGTGTGTTTAGGTATATTTTCTCGCTTTTTATCTCAATTCATCTCTCAACATTCTCATTTAGCTTTCTCTTGCATCTTCTGTTTATCTCCTTCTCTTTCCCCCTAATTCCTTCTCTTCCCCTCATTTTGTCTCTCTCCCTCTCTTTGTCTCTCTCTCTCTTCCTCCTTTGTTACACATATCTCTTCTTTTCCCTCTCTACCATTGTCTTTCACTACCAGGTGACTGTGGAGAGGAGGAGGAGGTGGTGGTGGTAGTGAGAGGAAGTAATTTCTCTTCTCACCCCACCCCTACTCTTCCTCTGTCATCCTTATTGAAATCCTCTCCTCAAATACATTGACACAGACACAAAGGAATTATTCCCTTAATTTACAAACTTCCTTGTTTTCCCCTTCAGTATCTCCTCATTGATTACAACCTGACAAATTGCTAGACCAATGTGAGGGGAAACCTCTACAATGTTGTTTGACCTGCTAGAAATAGCAGCCAAATTTCCTTCATATCACACAGCAGTCTCAAAAAGAGAGGGAAAGGAACATCAGATAAACAAGTCCAAAGTACACTATCCCCACACTAAATTATTTTGCTGTAAGAAAAAAGTAGACTGTCCAGGTTTCAGCTTCATAAAGCAGGGACAAAAGCACTATAGCCTGGTACACTTTACATTTGATTCATACAGAAAAAAAGGGCCTATTTTTCCTTAGTCTCTCCTGCAACCTGCCAAATGAAGCACTAGCTCTGTTCATTCTGTGTGTGATTTCCTGGTCCAGTTGTGCATTATCTGGGATGGTGCTACTTTAGTATTTGTATGTTTTGCACAAGGCTAAGAAGTTAAGTCTAACATTTTGAGCAAGACCCTTTCTTATCATCATCATCATCATCATTTAACATCCGTTTTCCATGCTAGCATGGGTTGGACAGTTCGACCGGGGTCTGGGAGGCCTGGAGGCTGCACCTGGCTCCAGTCTGATCTGGCAGTGTTTCTACAGCTGGATGCCCTTCCTAATGCCAACCACTCCGTGAGTGTAGTGGGTGCTTTTTACGTGCCACCAGCACAGGGGCCAGGGGAGGCTGGAAAATGACCACAATCGGTTGGTGCTTTTACGTGTCACTGACATGGACGCCATTCAGGCAGCACTGGCATCTGCTACATTCGAACGGTGCTTTTTACGTGTCACCGGCATGGGTATCTTAACTGCAATTTCCATTTGATTTTTATTTTAATGTTGGTGTTGACGTACTTGACTCAATAGGTCTCCTCAAGAACAGCAAGTCACTCTACAATCCAAGGTTAGTACAGCAGGCCGTCCTGCAAGCCAGAAAAATGTTACTCATCTTTGTGACTAAGTCTTCAAGAAGCATTGGATTTTTCTTATTTTCTTCCTCCTCCTCCTCCTCATCTAACATCCACTTTTCTATGCTTACATGGATCAGACAGAATTTGTTGAGTAAAATAGGAATCAGAGGGGGTCCATAGGCAAATAATGGTTGAGAACCACCGATGTAGATGTTTAATATAGGCAACCAGAGAAGATTCTCAAGCACTAAGTATTTTTATCTTTAACGGAAATACTTACTCCAGTCAGTCATAATAATTGGTTGCAACAAGTGTCATTGAAAACCTACATCTAGTCTATTCTTAATCTTTAAACATAAATCTCGCTCTAGCCCACAGCATGATGAGATAATACCTGATGGGTTAATCAGTCGTGTTAATGGATTGTAGCAAGTGTTGTTGCAAATCTGGGTCTTGATTGTTGCAAATCTATATATCTGGTCTATTCTTAATCCTTATGTTTAAACGTAAATCTGTCTCTAACCCACAGGAAGACAGGGTAGTACCTGATGGGTTAATCGGTTACAGCAAGTGTCATTGCAAACCTGAGCCTTGTATATTTATTCCATTCTTAATCTAAACAGAGATCTGATTCTAAAACCACAGCAAAGCAGAATGAAACCTGAAGAAAGCTGGCTCAGATGATATGTCTGAATTATGATGATAAAACTAAGAAGGTCTGGTTTTGAAGGAAAACTGGCAAGAAGTTGAAAATGTTAAAAGGAGTTCAATTTATTTTATTTTATTTATTTATTTTTGATGTCTATAAGCAATGCCAGATGTAGGTGGTAATGATGGCAGTAATGAGACATCGTTAAGATATAGTCTGAGAACTTCATTATAATTATAGAAGACTCTTTAGATGGAAGGGGGTGATAAATGCTATGGTAGTAAAAGAGTAAATACACCAATTAAGGCACAAGCTAATAATAACTTCCTGATAATAAGCTATTTAAGTACAAGATGGTCACTTAATGTTGATAACAAGGTATGATTATGATAAATTAATATCAACTTTGCAAGAAGGCTTTAGTGTAATGTTGTATATATGGCTGATGTGTTCTGTGTTCTCCTTTTGTTTCAAATGGTGTTCTATGTGAAGAAAAATTTTAAGAACAGAGCCAAGTTATAGACAGTACTTTATCATTTCCACCTCTTTTTTTTTTCCAACTTTTCTTTACAAAGAATTCCTCTGGTATATGTGTGTGTGTGTGTATATATATATATATATTATATATATATATATATATTATATATATATATATATATATATTAATGTTATGTATTAATGTTGTGTATATGTCATCATCATCATCATCGTTTAACGATGATGATGATTGATATATATATATATATATATATATATATACACACACATGCACACATATATTAATGTTTGTTTTTATGTTATAATAAAAACAGTTTTACATTAAACTGAAGGCTTATCCAATATGTTTAGCAGAGTAGAAATTTATTATTCTTTAACAAGAACAATGTCGACAGTGACTTCGAAATTTCAGCCAGCTAAGCCATCATCGAGCAGTCTAATGATGACTTAGCTGGCCAAAACTTCAAAGTTACTATCAAAACTATTCTTGTTACAGGACATATATAAAAGGTGGGTGAGGTGGGGATGGCCTCCCTCATCTGAAGGATTAAAGGGGTGATTAACAGCTACATGGACGGGATGCCAAACGGATTCAATGCCAAATGGACATACAGCTGAACAGACAAGATACTGAAGAGACATACGAAAATTAAAATATATGATAATCCATTTTATTCCAACAACATGACCATTTGACAGACTAAAATGGTCATTAAACTATGTAAGTAGGAATGGTTTTTTTTTATTATTATTATTATTTTGTCCATTTGGCTTCTTTGATTCCACTTCTTGTCTTTTGGCAAAAGTGCATTTGGCATCTTGTCTGCTTAGGGATTAAAATGGTAGATATTCAGTTGAGATAGTTGTAGAGGATGGTGGAAGTGAAAGAAGTCTTAGTAGGGTGCAGATTGTGAGCGGGGTGCATTTAGTAAGGTTTACGACAAAGCAAGACATGTTAGTGTACATGAGGTGGGGGAGTGGGAGAGAAAGGGCCAACTCAGGCTTATATTTTAATGGAAGTTTTAGCAGTGCCCAAGCTGAACCGACCAGTTTATAAGTTTTATGTTTCTGTGCAAATGTATCAAACTTGACCGAGTCCACTTGAAGCAGAAAAATATGAACCATCGGGCTTTGTTCCAATGCCTGCCTGGGGTAGGAGTTGGTTTCTGTGTGTGTGTGTGTGTGTGCGTGTATGTATATCATCATGTGTGTGTGTGTGTGTATATATGTGTGTATATATATATATATATATATATATATATAATATATATATATATATATATTATATATATATATATACACAGCAACAGAAACAATAAAGTTTTGGGTATTTAGCTACATTCCTTTCTATACTGAGTTCAAATCCTGCCACAACTGGTTATTCTTTTCTCATTTTTCTCCCTTCTTGGGTGATAAAATAAGGTAAATACCAGTAATGTATGGAGATTTGACCCTGTCCTCATTTCTTCCCTTCCCTTTCTAATTCTGGTGCTGTGCCAAAGTTAGAAGAAATCTATATTATTGAGGCAAATTCACAGTCAACCAATCATCGTTTATTTCACAGCTTTTCTCTGCCAATTAATCTCTTGGTATTTCTTTCAAGCATTCCTACTTCCATTCTGCAAATTGTATCTAAAATCTGTCCCTCCCTCCTCCCACCTACCCCACACACACATGCACACACACATTTGTTTAGTCATTGTAAATGAAGAATTGATATTTTAGTCCTGCTTAACCCTTCATGATAACTCCAAAAGTATATAATTAGAATAAATTCTAACTTTATTTTAAAATCTTAAACTATTTTTCTCTCTATGTACAGATATTGTATATGTATGTGTGTATTTATGTATGTGTATATATATGTACATATATGTATATATATGAGTGTATGTATGTGTTTTTGTGTGTATATATGTGTATTTGTGCATATGTGTGTATGTGTGTGTATATATAGAATATATATATATAATGTATATATATATATATATAATATTATATATATAATAAATATATATAGATATAGATATATATATATATATATATATATATAAGGATCTTTTCTTAGTATCTTTATTTGGTCTTAAAGATATTTCTTCCAGCTATGTGTGGTTGGTGCCTGATGTAAAATGATTTCACATTTCACATTTCGCATGCAGAAATTCTATGTTGCCATAAATCTATTGGCATATACTAAAATGGTAACCTCTTATGATTTGATTCTTAGTTCTATCGCAGTATTTATTGATTTTGCTTTGACAAGATTCCTATTTTTATCTGATTGTTATCATGGAAGCAGGATAAGAATTTTATGAATAAATTATTTTGAGGCGAAAGAAAACTCGACATTTTTTCTTTCGGTTTTGTTGTTGCTTTTTTTTTTCTGTTTTCTATCCTTTCTTTCGTTCTTTGTTTCTGATAAATAGTTATTTCAGTTTGAATTTTATATGAACTTTGAAAGAAACATAGTTTGTTTTTTGTGCTTGTTTGCTTAGTTTTTATTTTTCTGAAATGTTTGTATCTTAAAATAGTTTTCAATTTTATTTTTCTTCTTTATCTCTTCTTTATTTTATTTTATTTTATTTTATTTTGCACATTATCAGTTAATTATTCAAATTATACAATAATATGAATTGCAATAACAGAATTGCGTCTGTATGTATGTATGTGTGTGTTTGTATATCTATGTGTGTGTGTCTGTGTGTATAGGTATGTTTATAAATATAGATTTCAAATTTCGGCACAAGGCCAGCAATTTTAAGGGAGAGGTAAGTTGATTACATTGACCCCAGTGTTCAACTGGTACTTATTTTATCGATCAAAAAAAGATGAAAGGCTAAGTCCACTTCTGCGGAATTTGAACTCAGAACGTAAAAGATGGACAAAATTCTATGCTGTGCGTGCGTATGCGCATGTATGTTTATCTATTTACTGATATACTTACATATCACTTATATGTTTCAACATCTCTCTCTCTCTCTCTCTCATCAAACATCTCACCCACAAATGAATACTTCAAATACTATTTAAAATAAACTCATAGGAAATTCTGGGTTTTTACACGCACACTTGTACATTCGCATGTATATGAAAACTTGAAAATGTAGTGAAAAATATCTGCAATTGCTTCCCCGTGTGTATTTGACCTAATTTGTGTGTGTGCATGTGCGTATGTGTATGTATGCATGCATGTGTGTGTGTGTGTGTGTGTGTGTGTGTGTGTGATAGGAGTTACAGCTCTGATCAGTAATGGACTCTTTCTTTGTTGTGTCGTGATTAAACAGTTTTAAAATGTGAGACTGTCTTTGTGGATTCAGTCTTGACTTAATTGATACCAACCTCTTGTCTTATTAAGGATTCACTGTCTTGCAGCTCATGTGCATATACACACACACACACACACACACACACACACACACACACGCACGCATGCACACATACATACACACACGTGTCCATGTGCACGCATACATGCACACAATCTTTTGTTGTCTTTCTTCTTCTATTGATAAAACAACTCGTGTTGGTGGTGAAGCACACACACATATACACTCAACCATTACCACTACCACCACCACCACCGCCACCACCATCTCTACTGCTGTTCCCGCTGCCAACTGCAGCAACAGCACTGCCAATAACCATTATTAGCATCTGTCATAAACACTATCAACACCAAACAGACAGACACACATGCTACTATCATCACCATTGTCATTCATTATCACCATCAGCATCATTATCATAATCATCAGCAGCAGCAGTATTGCTGATACTGCTGCTGTTGGTGATGGTGGTGGTGGTGGTGCTGCTGCTGCCATGATCACTAACATCAAAGAGAGAGCCTGTAGGCAATCAACCAATATGCTAGAAATAGCAACCTCAAATATATTCTGTCTTGAAAAAGAAAACACGCACACGCACACACATTGGAAATGTAGTTTCTGATGTCCAAAAAGGACAGGATGGTCATGGCTGGAACATCTTTGATCATACCCTCAGTCAATCAGTGCAGACCTGAAGTTTAACAATAACAGCCACACAAAAAAAAGGGAACTTTATGTAGTTGCCCTACCTGCAAGATATAGTCAAATCTCCCTTAAAAAAAAAATCAGCCTATTTATATTTCACCTTTTATATGTTTCAGTCATTGGATTCTGGCCAAACTGGAGCACCACCTTGAAGGATTTACTTAAACAAATCAATACTATTATTTATTTTTTTATGTTTAGAATTTATTTTGCCCCCCCCCCTACACAACGGGCATCTTTCAGTTTCTCTCTACCAAATCCATTCACAAAGCTCTGGTCAACCTAGGGCTATAGTGGAGGATATTTACTTTAGGTGCCAAGCAGTGGGATTGAACCTGAAAGCATGTGGTTGGCAAGCATATAGCCATGCCTGTGCCTATTGCTATCTTAAGCAAAAAAGAAAAGAAAAAGTAGGACGTTAAATAATACAACATTGTGTCCAAATACAAGATGGGATGGTCATGGTTGGAATGTCTTCATTATTACAAATGTGTTTTATCATATCAGAGGTACCTGAGATTCAACAACATCCAATGTAATGCCATCACCAACACCACACTTTTATCATGTACACATCATCATCACCACCATAATCATCATCATCATAGCCACCACCACCACCATAATTTATTATCATCTTCTTCACCACCACACCATAATCATCATTACCTCCCCCCACCCATTATCATCATTACCACCATCATCATCATCATAGCCAAACCACCACCACAATTATTATCATCTTCTTTACTGCCACACCATAATCATTAACCCCCCCCCATTATCATCATCATCATCATCTGTACCCATTGTTGTAGTTATTCTTGGTCACACTCCTACATAGACTTTCACCAGATTCTTCATAATGATACTGCTATGATATTCTGGAGATTATTTTCTTCAGGTTTTCCTCAAAGTAACAAAAATAATTTCCATGATATTCACCCTTTATTGAAGAACACCTGTATTGGCTAGAAAACATCTCTGTTTTCCTTCTGAAGTGGTGCCATTCTGCTTATCTTCGTTGCATTACAAGTTGACAGTCATTGTTTCCATTTAGGGATGGAAGAAGGTTTAAAGACAAATATTTTGCCTGTCAGGCATGATCCATTAGGACTTTGGTTCCATTAATCTGGATCTATACCAATGTTATTGCTGTTGTTGTTGTTGTTGTTGGCATTTTTATTTTTATAACTACCATGGTTACTAGAAATATTCCTAATAGAAATAAAATATATTTACTTTCTGTTATCTTGTTTGAAATGTTTTTTGGCAAGGCATAATGGGGGATGGGGAGCAGTTTTCGTTAAGGAGGATTGCAGTCAATCAACATGGTTGTATTGGCTCTGTTGGATAAAAGGTCAACTTGACCTCTCTCCTGCCCCTTTCCTTTCCTCCCTGCATCAGTATTTGAACTGAAATAAAACCAAACAATTTTCTAAAGTATTTATTTAGCTTTGCACTTAACTGACTCAGTGGTCCTCACCTCACTGCACTCCATATAACACTTCTAGCATTTTCCAAATTATCTAATGGTGTTTTTGTTTTTGTTTTTTGATTTATTTAACTCTATGTTTCTCAACCATTTTTCTCCTTTAGATGTCTTTGATTTCTATTTTACTTGAATGGACACTCTAGACATTCGATGTTTAACCCTTTCATTACCAACCCAGCTGACTACAGATGTCTTATTTTCATAAGTTCTGAATTAAAATCTTCCACCAAACCTTAGTCACAATTTATATTCCTAACACTAGCTGAATAATAACTAAGTTATTTTACTAAATTCTTTGTTATATTTAAAGTAATTGAAAGAAACACAGAGCATCTCAAAATAAATACAGTAGCGAAAGGGTTTAGATACCATTTTACATATTTTGTGTCTTGTAGAAATAGAATTAATTTCCTCTTTTACTTGCTGGAGCACCGCCTTTAGTCAAACAGATCGACCCCACTGGACTTACTCTTTGTAAGCCTAGTACTTATTCTATTGGTCTCTTTTGCCAAGCCACTAGTTACGGGGACATAAACACACCAACATCATCATCTTCATCATCCAATGTTTTAAATCCAGGTTTTGTCCCCATTAACGGTGGTGGCCGGATCTACCTCTGTTCCATAGCAACCACCCTCACACCATCCATCTTGCCCAGTTTTAGACATCCTCCCTTCTCAAGCCAACCCTCCCAATCCTCTCCTTCACATTTTCCTCACACAATATATATATACAATGGGCTTCTTTCAGTTTCCGTCTACCGAATCCACTCACTAGGTCTTCTGCTATAGCCTGAGGCTGTAGTAGAAGACACTTGACCAAGGTGCCATGCAATGGGACTGAACCCAGAACCATGTGGTTGGGAAGCAAGCTTCTTACCACATAGCCACTCCTGCACCTAAATTTTAGAAACAAACTCTCATATGAACCCCCCAGGGGCCATGTGGACCCTGGTTGAGAACCACTGATTTAACCCTTTTGATACCAATCCTGGTTCTATGATACAAAAGCCCTGGTTTAAAGTGATCTGGATTCAGGTGATCTACATAAAATTCTATGTTAATTTATATTCCAAACACTAGCTTCATAAAGCATTATATTTCTAAATGCTTCATTATTTTCAAAATTAATTAAAACAAAGGCAGTATATTTCAACAGAAATATGGTAACAAAAAGTGTTAAGACAGTGGGGTGATATTTGACTGCTGTTTCCAGCAGGCTTGGTAACTATAATCTGCTCTATAATTCACTCAAAATGCCATGGGAGCAGCTATTTTAGATGATAATGGTATAACCAGACACCCTGACCCAACGAAATAGTTGTGAAATATCTTAATTTTATTAAACCCGGTGATTTGTCTTCCCCACTATCAATATTCCATGTGAGGCCTCCACTGTACTGCTGCACCTGAGGCCTCTGCTGTGCCTGTGAGGCCTCTGCTGTGCCTATGAGGCCTCCGCTGCACCTATGAAACCTCTGCTGCTCCTGCAAAGCCTCTGCTGCACCTGTGAGAAACTGATTTGTCTCTCACCATCCATGTTGGTAGTCTTAGGGTACCCTCAACTTGGTTTCTATGTTGCATTTTTGTGGAATTAGAATTAAGCTTCCTGCACATGTGTTCTAAGTGTTCTCTCTCTTATATTTGTTATAGTTTTAAAAAGGGAATGACAGGATCCCTTGGCTAGTGAGAGGGAAGAAGAGAGTTATTCTTTTCAGGCAAAGACCTGGCTTGTGCATCAGAAAATACAGTATGTTGCAAGCATTTAATTTGCATATTTAAGACCAAAATTAACAACCAAAAAAAGGTAGACAACTTTGGGGGACCAAAAATTTCATGTGAAATGCAACAGGATTTGGAAAGATAATGATGATGTCTGAATGTTTACATTATATACAGTTTGTATACCAGAAAATGCAATAGCGTAATTTATTAAAGATATCCAAGGACCAGGTGCTTGTGTTAAATCAAGCAATTGGATGTTAAGCCTAACTCCCAGGAACTGTCCTTCCATACAGTTTCTGTCTACCATACCAAATTTCACTCTTGAGTTTTTGGTTAGCTTGAAGCTATGCTAAAAGACATTGGTCCAAGGTGCTGTGCAGTGGGATCAAACCCCAAACCCATATGGCTTAACAAAATGAACTGCTTAACTATACATTCATGCCAGAAACACACATGAGAATCTTTTGATAGCAACCCAGCTGAAACCAGCTCTAACTCTGTAGTATAAATGTAGTATAAATGTCCTTGATTTCATAAGTTTTGAATTAAAATCTTCCACCAAACCTTAGTCACAATTTATGTTCCTAACACCAGCTTAATGACAACTAAGTTATTTTACTAAATTCTTCGTTATATTTGAAGGAAACCTCAGCAGGATTAAATAAAGGAAAATTTTTTTAGATACAGTAAAGGCAAAGGAGTGGCTGTGTGGTAAGAAGTTTGCATCCCAACCACATGGTTCCAGGTTCAGTTCCACTGTGTGACATCTCGGGCAAGTGTTTTTTCTACTATAGCCACAAGCTGACCAAAGCCTTGTGAGTGGATTTGGTAGAATAGAGAGAAACTGAAAGAAGCCCATCATAAATACATATCTATGTGTGTGTATCTGTGTTTGTCCCCCATTATTCCTTTACAGCCAGTGTTGGTGTATTTACATTTCCATAACTTAGCGGTCCAGCAAAAGTGACCGATATAATAAGTACCAAACTTTAAAAAATTGAAAAAAAAATGTACTGGAGTTGATTGATTCGACTAAAATGCTTCAAGTCAGTGCTCCAGCATGACCGCAGTCTAGTGACTGAAACAAAACAAAGTAATTAATTTTGTGTGCCTCGTCAAAAAGAAAAGATAAGGGTTTCTTTGTATACAATTTACTGTTGAATGGTGTTTTTCTTTTGCTCCTGTTAAACTGTTAAATAAGTTTAACATTTCCTGTTAACATTTTAAAATTTATAAACAGAAGTCATTATGTAAACACAATGGGGAAAAGTTCAACAGAACTAAACTCACTGTTTGTTCCTTCTCCAAAAGGGGAAAAAATGTTTGCTTAAAAAAAAAAAAGCTTCGTGCAAACATCCTGGTTTCCACCAAAAAAGAAAAAACACGAGAGAAAGGCATGAAGAAACAACAAACAAACCCAGAAACAATCTACTCATATGGCATGAAAATAAAATGTTTAGCAGTTATTTTTTAAAGATTTTTTTGTTGTTGTTGTTGTTGTATTGTTGATTTCCATTTGTCTGTCTGTCTATATGTGTTGGTGGTTGTTGAGTGGAGGCGGTGGGGTTGTAGTTGTTGATAGATGCGAAGATGACACAGGAATGAGGTAGAAAGGAAACTTGTAGTTCAAGCCTGTTCAGTGTATCTGATGGTTAGTGGTGAGGTGGTGCATGGTATGATGGTCAGTGGTTGATAATAAGGCGGCGAGCTGGCAGAAACGTTAGCATGCCGGGCGAAATGCGTAGCTGTATTTCGTCTGCCGTTACGTTCTGAGTTCAAATTCCGTCAAGGTTGACTTTGCCTTTCATCCTTTCGGGGTCGATTAAATAAGTACCAGTTATGCACTGGGGTCGATATAATCGACTTAATCCGTGTGTCTGTCCTTGTTTGTCCTCTCTGTGTTTGGCCCCCTGTGGGTAGTAAAGAAATAGGTTGATAATAAGGATTATAATAATGGTATTGGTTCTGGTAGTGGTAATGATGAAGAATTGGATTTTTGAGTTTTTTTATGATATCAGGCACACACACACACACACGCACACACACATGTGTTAATCATGGAAATAAAGAAAAGTCATTAACTCTACAATGAAGTAGGTGACCAGCTTTTGGGCTAAATTTTGGAAGTTTCCATGCTTGCAGTGGTCAGATGGAATTTGCTGAAGCAAATTTTCTACAGCTGGATGCCCTTCCTGTCACCAACTCTCACCTGTTTCTAAGCAAGGTAATATGCGTCCATGATCAGATGTGTTTTTCATGGAACATTGGAAACAAACGACCTCATTTGTATGATGATGGTGCTCATTTACATCCATCATGTGATGTCTAAACAAGAGTATGCGTGTGCACACACACAGACACCTACCTATATATACATGATGGGCTTCGTTCAGTTTCCACCGCCCAAATCCATTCACAAGATTTTGTGTAAGTTTGGGGCTATAGTAAAAGATACTTGCCCAAGGCGCTGTGCAGAGGGACTGAACCCATGACCACATGGTTCAGCAGCAAGCTTCTCAGCCACAACAGCCACCCCTGCACCAACTATAGATACATATCTGTATCTATTTTTGTAATGTCTTTTGTTAAAACTGACTTACCTTCTTTCCTTAATCACTATTCTCATTGAAAATGTATTTTTAATATTAGATCTACATTTAGCCCACACTCAATAATACCATTGATTCTAACCTATTACAAAGGTCTTTAGTCTGTTGTAGACGAATCATATCAATTAACTCAAAATTAAATTTTCGAGATATTTCTTGATCATTTCCTTCATTTATTTATTTATTTATTTCTCTTTCTGCAATAAGAAACTCATTCTTTTTATTTATATATACACCTGGAATCTGGAAGTTCATCAGACAGAAATTTTATCAGGGTTTTTTTTCTTCTTTTCTTTTTCTTTCTTTCTTTATTGCTCTGAATAACCTTTTTATTTATTCATTTATTTATTAGTATTACTCAATTTCAACTATTTTGGATATTTACATATGCATTATTGGAGCAAGGAAGGATCTCCTGGGCAGCTCTAGGTTTGATGGAGTTCTTCAGCCCTGTAGTACAGATATTTTACCAACATAACATAGCAGTCCTGGTTTAGGACTAATGTAATTTAGCCCCATTTGTGAGATTTAAAAATAGTAATTTTCTAATTTATAAATCAGTGACTAGTTGTCACTTTGAAAACTATATATTTTGAATGGGAATTTGGCAGCACCACTTCTAGCCGAACAATTATTCTGTGCTGATAAAGGAAAATAACCCAGAAATCACAATACACAGATATTGTTTTGAGCTGAGTAGGGGTGCTAGATTTCCTTGTTAGAAAATATAAGGACACTGATTGTGTTGTATAGTCAGCTGGAGATGATGTCTCCTGGGGCTAAATTACAGCAACATTAAGTCCTAAACCAAGACTGCCATGTTATGTTGGCAAACAATCTTTACTCCAAAGTACTGTTGCTGAATATCTCACGTTGTGAAATTTAAAAATAGTAATTTTCTAATACTCCAGCCCTGTAAAGCAATTCATTCAGAAGAAAGCCACTCCATTATAAACCCTACAGTTTGCCAGGCATTGCAGCTGAGCCAAAAATCAAATCTAAATAGTGGCATTGGATTGTGCAAACTGACTGACACTTTAACCATTTAGCATTCAGATTATTTATTGAAATGTAATGCTTGTTGATTCATATTCTTTTGAATCAATCATGCATTACCTCATAGCTTTAACCTTTTTGATACCAACCCGGCTGAAACCTTCTCTGGCTCTGTAGTACAAATGTCTTGTTTACAAAAGTTTTGAATTAAAATTTTCCACCAAACCTTAGTCACAGTTTATGTTCCTAACACCAGCTTAATGATAACTAAGTTATTTTACTAAATTCTTTGTTATATTTAAAATTAATTGAAAGAAACACAGAGCATCTCAACAGAAATATGGTAACAAAAGGGTTAAAATATATAATAGAGAAACAATTCTTAACCCTTTTGAAACCCCACTGGCTGAAACCAGCTCTGGCTCTGTAGTGCTGGCTGAAACCACCTCTATCTTGTTTTCAAAGGTTTCGAATTAAAATCTTCCAAGTTATTTTACTAAATTCTTTGTTATATTTAAAATTAATTAAAAGAAAGACAGAGTATCTCAAAATAAATACGATAGCGAAAGGGTTATGGTTTAGATGATGTGACTTTATTTTTTGAATGACCCAGTAGGGTAGGTATGAAAGGCCAGAGCTGGCCAGTTTAAATATAAAGCAAGTAAAATATTTGAGCTGGATTTGGCCAGTTTAACCCTTTAACATTCAGAATGTCAAGTGAAATGCTTCTTTATTCCCATTGAATTAATTGTTAATTATCTTAATTTTGAGATCTTAGTGATATAATTGTTTGTTTTTAGAATGACAATGTAGGGTAGGTGTGAGAGGATGGACCTGGCCAGTTTGAACAATAAAAAAATACACAGAATATTTTGGCTAGATATGGCTGGTTTAAATCCTTAAGAGTTTTAAACTAACCATATCTGGCCCTATTATTCTGTGTTATGTTCAAACTGGCCAGATCTGACTTCTCATTCCTACTCTACAATGTTCTTTTAAAAATAAACAACCACATCATGGAAATCTTGAAGCTATGAGATAAATGGATGGTTAATTCAAAACAATGTGAATAATTAAGAGCATTACATTTGATAGAGTAATCTGAATGCTGACGGCCAAAAACTACTAAACACAGGCAAGAAGAGAAGCCATGTAGCACCAAGAATTGGTTTATGTAGCCACTTGAGGGCATATCATTCTGCTTCATGATCCTTAAACATGTAGAAACCGCCATTGTCATTTGAGCAAGAAATTTTGAAAATTAAATCTCCCAAACTTAAAGATAACCAATTCATTTCTGTAGAATGTAAATAGGATTTGTTCATGAAAGACAAAAATATAGACATTTGAGTCAAAACTAGGATGTTGGTTTCAAATTTTGGCACAAGGCCAGCAATTTCGAAGTCGGTGGGTAAGTTGATTACATTAACCCCAGTACTCAACTGGTACTTATTTTATCAATCCCCAAAAAGAGGGTTAATAAGAATGAATGGAATGAAAGGCAAAATTCACTTCAGTGAAATTTGAACCCAGAACATAAAGATGGACAAAATACTGCTTAGCATTTTGTCCGGCGCAATAATGATTCTGCTTGTTCGACACCTTGGTCAGAACTAGAATATTAGCAATGATTATTTTATTATCTGGTGCCATATGCTCCCACCACTACTGAGATTACTGGAATTGAACTTGGGTTCCATGAATCATCATTAATCTGAACAGTATAGTACTAAGCACCGGAGTCTGTGTATCATCACTCTAATGAATACTACCTCCTCCTCCTCTTTTTCCCCTCTTCCTTCTGTAGTACACTCTAGATGTCTGTTAGGCCCATCAAAAGTATAAAGTGAGGGGGGGGGCAACAGATACAAGGAAGAAGAGGTGAATGAAGCCTGGGAGTGGGGTAGGGGACGACTAGGAGACTTGCAAAGTCCAGTTGAGGTTCCTCTGACCAAAATGTTGACCTGGAATGAGGGTGTGGTGGGATGAGCTGGGAGTTAGCAGTAAATATACTCCCCCCCCTGCCCTACTCCAGCATCTTTGTCTTTCAGAGTATTAACATCTGACACGCTCATACTGACACCCCCCCCCCACACACACACACACATATGCATATACATTTTTGTGGATGGAGGAGGCCTGGGGTTTTTTTTAATTCCTGCAGCCATCAACTCCATGATGTGATTGAAAGCTTTTCAAAGTGGACAATGTTCCTAGTGGATTTCATCAGTTTCAGAGGGATGAAGGCAGAGAAGGCGAGGTCTAAGAAGGACAATAGCTCTTCCTCTTAGATAAATAAACCAGCATAAAACAAGAACAAAACCAAAAATTGTGAAAAAAAACCCAAAATACTTATCATTTCATTCATTCTTATAACCAAGGAACTGACCAATTCTCATCAGGGTCTTTTTTTTTTTTTTCTTTTTTGGGCTTCTGGACATTGACAGCATAAAAAATATGCCAAAAAACCCAACAAAAGCAAAAGTCTTTCTAGTAATGGTGATAGCAGTGGTGATGGTGGTTGGGGTGGTACAAGTGGTGCTGATGATGATGATGATAATAGTTTTGAAAACTGAATAAGCTTATTAGTTTCGAGATTTTATGACATTGGAATATGGATGTTGACAGAAAAAGGAATAGGTCTGGTAAAACAAACCCACCCACCCAACATTCTTTTCAGCTGTTTCATCCCTTCCATTTGCCATTCTCCGACAAACACACACACTTATTGTTATGTCAGTATTTAAGGCATGCTTCTAGACACCCTCTTCTATAAACTTCTGACATTATATTAGCTACTTAGAGTTTACTTCAAACTGTGAGTGCTTGTATTATTGATATATGAATGCACTTATGTGCATGTAAACAGGTTAAAGATGTGAGTGTGTGTGTGTATTAATTTTTGTGCGTGTACCTGCATCCCTGCATGCCATAAGAGGCAGCTAAAAAGTTTCACATTTGGAAAGGCATCTGGCTACAAAACCCTGCCTCAAAATTTTGTCCAAACTATACAAAGCATTGATGAGCAAAAATAATCCTTTCTACAAAGCCTCAAATTACATTGACCCCAGTGTGTGACTGGTACTTGTTTAATCGACCCTCAAAGGGTAAGTGCATGAGTGGTTCTGTGGTTAAGAACCTTGCTTCCCAACTGTCATGTAGTCTTGAGTTCAATATTAATGTGCAGTACCTTATGTCTTCTATTACAGTCTCAGGGCCAATCAAACCCTTGTGAGTACATTTGGTAGGCAGTCACTGAAAGAAGTGCATTGTGTGTGTGTTGTCTCCGGCCTTGTCTAGACATCACATTGTAGTTGTAAATGTGGTTATTTGCTTCCAAGTTTCCATGGAAACATGTCTAGTCATAGGGAAACATTATCTTACTTGGAAACAGGTTAGTAACAGGAAGACTATCCAGCTGTAAAAAATCTACCTCACCAAATTCCGTCTGACCCATCCAAGTATGAAAATCGGCATTAAATAATGACGATGATATGCATTTACACATGGCCTTGTGGTTTGGAGTGTTGCATTCATGATCATGGCATCAAGGTTTCAATTCTCAGACTGGCTGCGTATTGTGTTCTTGATTAAAACATTCCATTTCATGTTGCTCCAGTCCACTATAAATGAATAACCCTCTGGTGGAACAGTCTGACGGATCAGGGGAAATGTTGGCTTGTTTGCCTTTCTAGTGGGCTGGCTTGGCAAGCAGGTCAACATTTCCCCTGATCCTAAAAGGATGCAAAATGCCTTGTGATGGGTAATGTATAACAACATCTGATAGTCTGATTGATACCATGGTATATATATATATATATATATATATATATATAATATATATATATATATATATATATATATATATACCATGGTATCAATCAGACTATCAGATGTTGTTATACATTACCCATCACAAGGCATTTTGCATCCTTTTAGGATCAGGGGAAATGTTGACCTGCTTGTCAGTACGATTGTAACAATCGTACTGACTTTCATGGGAAACATGTATTTTTGTGGTTGAAACCTTTTGGATTAACTAGTGCTAGAGTGAGCCATATAGTGACCACTCTCTTATATTTATTTTTGTAAAAATATTATAATATATTATAAAATATTATAATAATCCAGGTTTCTCGGAGCACTGGGCCACTTGGTGTTGAATGGATATACTATTAAATTAGTATCTAATTCTCTCACCCTTATTAATTAATTATATATATATATATATAGGATGTAATGGGTAAACTGTCGCCATTTTATGTTTTTAATTTCACGCATGTGCATATTTTGATTTTGTTGACTACACCGTATAGTAGGGTCAGTTGGGCACCCTCTGTGAGAAAAACAGAAATTTGGAAACAACATGCTGTACTGCTTGGTACTCACGCAAGAAACTCCAATATGGACATTTCAGAGTGTTTGGGTGTCAATCGGAAGACAGTGTACTGAGAGTGATAAAAATCAAACATCCAGTCAACATTATGGAATTTGGAGTGATCACTAATGATGGCGACGTTATGTCTCCGTTCATCTTCCCACATGGCTTCACACTCAACATGGAGGCCAACATCAAGTACCTGGAGGAGGCAGTGTTGCCTTGAGTCAAGAGGGTGGCTGCTGGAAGACCCTATGTCTGACAACATGACTCTGCACCACGCTCATATGAGCAGGAGAACCCAGTCATGGCTGTCAGACAATTTCTGCAACCACATCACCCCTAATATCTGGCCACGTAACTCTCTGTACCACAACCCCCTTGATTATTATGTGTGGAGTGCGATTGAGCGAGAGACCTACAAAATTCCTTGTAACACCAAAGATGAACTGTATGCAAGGATTATGACAGCATTCTCCACCTTAAAGAAGGAGACCATCAAGGAAAGATGCAAGAGATTCCGAAGTTGTCTGTAGGCCATGGTTG
>NC_043013.1:27194120-27209120 GCF_006345805.1 Octopus sinensis
GGGTCAGTGTAATTGACTACCCCTCTCCCCCAAATTTCAGGCCTTGTGCCTAAAGTAAAAAGGATTATTGTTATTATAAAAGCAGGAAGCTGGCAGAATCATTAACATGCTGTGCAAAATGCTTGGTGGCATTTCATATCACTTTACATTCTGAGTTCCAATTCCGCCAAGGTTGACTTTGCCTGTTGGTTGATAAAATAAGTACCAGTTGAGCACTGGGGTCAATGTAATTGACTTAACCCCCTCCCCTCAAACTACTTGCTTGCCTGTGGACAAGATATCTCAAGAACCACTGGATGGATTCGGATGAAACTTTCAGGCATGTTTGGCTTCGTGATTGAATTTTGGGATCAATCTGGTGCCAGACAAGGATTCTGGATTATTTTCCTGTTTTTTTTTTTTTTTACTTGATTTTTGAGAACAGTCAGGTTCGTGTTTATTATTCTTGTGTGTGAGAGCAGTCGAGTTTATTTCAGATCTTCTCATTTTAAAAATCATCTCTGGCTAATCATTGAGAGGATGTTGGTGTTGCCTTGGCAGAGGTTTGCTGAGTGCTCTTGTTATTGTTGTTATCATTATTAAACTTTGCCAAGGTCAGCTTCACTTTTCATGTCTTCAGAATCGGTTAAATGAATAGCATTTGAGCTCAGGTGTCAGTGTAACAGACTTACAGCCCCTCCCAAAACTGGGGGGGGGGGCTTGTAAAAAGCTTCTATGCTGGTGCCACGTAAAAAGCACCCAGTACGCTCTTTTTTACTCTAGACACAAGGCCCAAAATTTTTGAGGAAGGGGTCAGTCGATTAGATCAACCCCAGTGTTTCACTGGCACTTAATTTATCGACCCCAAAAAGATGAAAGGTAAAGTCGATCTCGTGGGAGTTGAACTCAGAACATAAAGATGAACGAAATACCGCTAAGCATTTCACCTGGCATGCTAACGTTTCTGCCAGCTTGCTGCTTTGCACCCAGTACACTCTGTGGAGTGGTTGGCATTAAGAAGAGCATACAGCTGGAGAAACCCTGCCAGGGCAGACAATTGAAACCTGGTGCAACTCTCCGGCTTGCCAGCTCCTTTCAAATCATCCAACCCATGCCAGCATTGGAAAATGGACGTTAGATGATGATGATTTGTTCCTTTCTCATTCTCTCTTTTCTTTCTCCAAATCCTTTCTGTTTCCCCCCCCCCTCCTCCTTTGCTTTCTCTTTAGATCTAGAACTTAAAGGGTTTATCTGATAGAGTTATGTCCCTTAGCAAATGACTCATGTGTTATAGTGAGAGGAAGGTGGGGAGGGAGACTTGATGGTACAAGCAAGCAATACAAAAGGATTTTTCTCTGTCTCCTTTTTCTCCCCCATCACCTCTCAATCCCTTCCCCCATCCTCTCTCGCTGTTTCTTTCCAAAGATTACTTCGTTAAAGCTTTTTCCTTTATTTTTTTTTGTTGTTTTTTTTTTTCATATTTCTTTTGCTTCATCTTTTCTTCTATTCTTCCTATTGAATGTGACTGACAGTAGTAGCAGAAATTCTATCTAGACTAATTTTGGATGTTTATAAAGGAAATGGAATGAAGGAGAAGGAAAAGAAAGAAAATAAAGAAAAAAAATCCATAAGTTAAAATGGTTGTCATGGTTACTCTTACTATATTACAAAATTTGCTGCATTTTTGTTAATGAGCATATTCCCAAAGAGAGAGAGGATGAGAGATTTTGACTATTTTTTGTTGTGTTCAATAGTTCTGTTTTTTTTTTAATTATTGTTGTTTATTTCATTTCTTATTACTTTCTATTCTAAATGATTCAGTGATATGGAAAATGTCTTTTAAATGAAATATTAAATAACATTACTACTACTACTACTACTACTAACACTACTACCATTTATACCACCAACAACAGCAAAACAAAAACAATGATGATAATGATATGGATAAAATAATATAAATTAGTCATACCTCTCTGTACAAATAAATATAAGAATATGTAATGATGATGATGATGATGATAATAATAATAATGATAATATCCAAATTCACACCAAAATGATCATTAAATTTATTGTTCCTACTACTGTTGTTATTATTATTATTGTTATTACTATGTAGCTTGTTAATTTGATTATAACCGAAATTCATAATGACATTTTGTGAAGAGGCTGTCATATAATGTAGATTTTCTAATGGAAAGAGGAGTATTTGTGAGAAATTAAATTTGTAATGATCATACAAAAATAAATTGAATCTTGCTTTTTGGGGGTTTTTTTTATGATGATTGCAGATGTGTTGGTGATAGTGCTGGTGATGACGATGCCATAGAAAGATAAATTCTAGCGATATCAGATAGATGCTAATTACAGCAAAGATAATTTCACTAATCACAAAAGAATATAAACTTTTTTTTTTCCCCCTTATTCTAATTTTTATTTGATTTTTAATTAATTTTTTTTTTAAGTATCTTCATGCCTAATGTTATTTTCTGAAATTTTGAAATTTAAAGAATTTTTTTTTAAGGAAAAAAATTTTTTTATAATTATTATTATTATTATTATTATTATATTATTATTATAAAAACGATTGTAAAAATAAATAAATAAAATTATTGGAAGAACCCTAGGCAACTAGTCTCATATTCTTCAGTTGAATCCATTCTTAAGTGCAGAAGTATGGCAAGATTGTTTTTCTTATATCCAATGAATCTATTAATTAATATTAACTCCCACCCCCATTCAACCCCACACAACACCCTCACTTCCTCCTTCATTAGAATTGAAAATGGTAATGTCAGATTTGTTTTTAGTAGTAGTAGTAGTATTTAATATTAGTATTCAAAATATGTTTTGATATATGACCTGTTTGTCTGGGGAGGTTCTTCGTAATCTCAGTCCAATTCCTTCTGAGATTGGCATATTGTTTTCACTGATTTTTGTTTTTGTTCTTTGTTTTGTTGAGTTTTTTTTTTTTTTGTTTTTTGCACTTGAAATGATTTCTAGAAATCAATACATAAACCCAGTCACCTTTTTGTCTTTTCCTTTTTTTTTCATTTTTATTTATTTTATTGTTGTTGTTTCTATCAATCTTGTCTGCTGTATTATCACAACATCTTTTTTTTTTTTTTTTTTTTTTTTTTTTGCTTTTCATTTTGATTAATGTCTTAGAGTCTTAATGCTAAGATAAGTTTCCACCTAGTCTGCTTACTTTTTTTTAGTCTGTCTTTTTTTCATATGTATTTGTAGATTTGGTCTACTAGATAAAAAGATGTTGCAAAAAAAATTTTTTTTCTCCTGCTTTCTTCTTTCCTCACATATTACCATTGAATCAGATTAAAATATACATTAAATAATAATAATAATTAGTAGTAGTAATAGTAGTAGTAGTAGTAATATTGGTATTAATTGAAGAAGCCCACCATATTTATATAGATGTATGTATGTGTGTGTATGTTTGTGTCTCCTTGTCTTGGTGTTGTGTAATAGTTGTATATAAGTGTCACTGCCGTACAAGCGGTGTCATTCATTTTCAATGGTCCACAAGAACATGTCTGGTCATGGGGAACTATTGGAAACAGGTGATGGTTGGCAACAGGAAAAGCATACAGCTGTAGAAAATCTGCCTCAACAAGCTCTGTCTGACCCGTGCTAGCATGGAAAAGTGGACATTGAAGGATTATTATTATTATTATTATTATTACTATGGCATTGCACAGCTGTCAGAATCATTAGCATGTTGGACAAAATGCTTAGTGATGATAATAATAGTATTAACAACAGTATGACCACACTTGAGAAGCTGAAACCAATGCAATGAAAAGTGTTGTTGCTTTTCTAAGGACTGAAAACGTTAATTTTCCACTTTAGAGAGAAGAAAACAACCTAGTTATTGACTGAAGACTAATTAATTAGTTGGGACTGTCACCACTTGAACATTCATTTGAAAGCAGAGAATTGAAGTTGATAAGAGCCCCAAATGACTTCAAGATAGACTGACAGGCTGCTATTCAGTTTAGATCTATTAAGTCTAAGTTGAAGCTTTTCTTGTACATTGAACAACAGAATGGTCTCTTAGCAATGGTGTTATGTTGTTGGCAATTAGCCCAAGGTACACCTTGAATGTACAGACTTATGACCAAACGGCACAGGAGTGGCTGTGTGGTAAGTAGCTTGTTTACCAACCACATGGTTCCGGGTTCAGTCCCACTGCGTGGCACCTTGGGTAAGTGTCTCCTACTATAGCCTCGGGCCAACCAAAGCCTTGTGAGGGGATTTGGTAGACGGAAACTGAAAGAAGCCCGTCGTATATATGTATGTATATATATATATATATATGTGTGTGTGTCTGTGTTTGTCCCCCTAGCATTGCTTGACAACCGATGCTGGTGTGTTTATGTCCCCGTCACTTAGCGGTTCAGCAAAAGAGACCGATAGAATAAGTACTGGGCTTACACAGAATAAGTCCTGGGGTTGAGTTGCTCGATTAAAGGCGGTGCTCCAGCATGGCTGCAGTCAAAATGACTGAAACAAGTAAAAAGAGTAAACATGTTCCAACCATGACCATCCCATCCCTTTACTGATACGTACAACTACATTTTCAGTTGCTCCTTGTAGTGGTAGTTCTTTCTGCTAAAGGGCCCAAAACAAGAAATTTTGATGGGGGCAGCAGGAGGCCTATTCAATTACATTGACCCCAGTGTTCAACTAATACTACCTTTATCAATCCTGAACGATGAAAGGCTGAGTCAAACTTAGTGGAATTTGAACTCAGAACACAAAGACAGACAAAGTGCCACTAAGCATTTTGCCAGTCTTACTAATAATTCTGACAGCTTGCCGCCTTAATAATAATAATAATATAATAATAATAATAATAAACCTTTCTACTAAAGGCACAAGGCCTGAAATTTGGCGGAAGGGGGACTAGTTGATTATATCAACCCCAGTATTTCACTGGTACTTAATTTATCGACCCTGAACGGATGAAAAGTAAAGTCAACCTTCGCGGAATTTGAACTTAGAATGTGGCAATAGGCAAAATACTGCTAAGCATTTCGCTCAGCTTGCTTACAATACTGCCAGTTCACTGCCTCAATAATAATAATATTAATAATAATAATAAATGCCCTGATGAAGTACCAGGCACTGATTCTCGTGGCTTCTGATCATAACTGATTGGAAGTGTTATCATGTACATGGTTTGTCTTAATATAAAAGATGGGCTACAGCAAATATTTGGTTCAATACCAAAGGTTTGCTTGCCAGTTGCTTGATCTTAACCAGTTGAGCATATCCCTTAGGGGCCGGCAATATGTGCATTTCTGATCACAATCAGAAGTAGTTAGGGAACATCGTAGCTATATGTTGAGAGGAATTATTTGGGGTTTGAATAATTCACCTCTGAAAACATGGGTGTTTCATTCAACATCCTTAAACAGTCCTTATTCAGGGACCTTTTGAGTAGGATGGGCTACTCAACCTGAAGAAAATTGTAACTGGGCCCCACCTGCAAGGTCATGTGATGTTTATCTTGATATGAGATCACCATGTCATGCATATATGGTTGTGATGCATGTGCCTGGTGTACTCTTATCAGACGGGTAGTCATAATGGGTATACTGAGCTTTGTAAATTTGTACCCAAGTGTCACTTTGATGGCCTGCACTACTCTCTCACTCAATAATAATGATGATGATGATGATTCCAAGTTTTTGCTCAAGACCAGCAACTTCAGGGGAGGGGTAAGTTGATTATATTGACCCTAGTGTTCAACTGGTATTTAGTTTATCAACCCCGGAAGGAAGAAAGGCAAAGTCGACCTTGGCAGAATTTGAACTCAAAACGTAGAGATAGTTGAAGTGCCACTAAGCATTTTCCCAGTAAAATAACAGTACTAATAATAATAATAATAATGAGCTTATTGTATACAGTGTTCAATTGCACTATAACTCATTGGGAAAAGGATAGAATGGGGTACAGAAAAGTGACAAAAAGTCAAGTAATGAAAGACAGAAATGAAGGCCAAAAGTGCATGCATAGCAGAGAGAATAAAACCCAAAAAGAAAAGTGAGCAGTAAAAGAATCATAAAGAGTTAAGAGTGCTTAGGCATATTAGGAATAGTGTTGGCAAATTTCAAGAAGCATGGAATTTTTGAAGGGTCCAGTGTCTTGACAACAAATAACCAATGCAGGTAGTTTATTCCTTACTTTGACAGTTCTCTATATGAAAAATCAGGTTTTCCAAAGGTCTTGAATGCTGTGTTGTTTTTTGATTTTTATAAGCATTTAAAATGATAGGATGTTATTTAGGGCAAGCATCCCTCCACCACCAGGTCACAGGTCAGTACCAGGCTATGGATCATTTGGTACCAAGTGAAACAGAAAGAATAAATATTTTATTTCTATTTTATTAACTGTCACAGTTTGCATTTCACCCAGCATGCTAATGTTTCTACCAGCTCACCGCCTTCCAAATTCATTCACAAAGCATTTGTCAGCCTGGGGCTATAGTAGAAGACTCTTGCCCAAGGCACCATACAGTGGGGCCGAACCCAAAAGCTCCTTAACCATTCATTATTTATGAAACTGAATGAAACAAAAGCAACGCATTTCACCAGAAATGTGGAATCAAAATGGTTAAACTGAAAAGTAGAATTTTAAAAATGCATAATTTGTTTGTTATTGTAATTTTACTAACTCATTCTCTTTTCTAACATTGGCACTTATAATGGTCTAACTCTCATTGACAGTCTTATCATTGGATCTCATAATATAATAATGAGCGTAGTGTTTTTATATATTTGTATGTATGTGTGTGTGTATATATATATATATATTATATATATATGTTTGTCCAGAATCACACCGGATGCAGAGGAGGAAAGAAAATAGTAACTCAGTGAAGGAGAAGTAGTGAGAGTAATAGCCCTAACTGAGAGGGAGTGGGAGAAAGTAATAGCAATAAGAGAAAAGAAGAAGTGATAGATGAATAAGGAAGGAAGGGGTGAAAAAAATCAGCGTTTCAACTCTGTGTGAGTATATGTGTGTATGTGTGCGCATGTACAAGGGAAATATGTGAATGTTTGCATGTGTGATTATTATGTACCTTATTTATATATAAAATACTACAATTAGCCGTCATTATTGATGGTACGTTGTTAGCTATTTCTTAATATTCTTGTAATTTTGTATGTTGTATAATGTATAATAACTGTTTGTTTCTTCTCCTCAGGTTCAGCAGCATTTGGTCCTGCATCAGTGACCAGCAGTCTGGCTTTTCCACACCTGGCTCACATGCCAAGTGCTTTCTCAATGCTTGGCCACCCACCTGGTTTTCCAATTCCACCATCCTTTGGAGGACTTGGTGTCTTGGGCGATGGATTAACCAGTCCTTTACGGCACTCTCTCAACCATGCTGCAGCAGGTCAGTCCTCTAATATCAACTTAACCGATTCTTGATCAGTTACAGTTTCTCCTCCCTCACGTTCTCATTCTCACTCTCTATTGCTGTCTCTTCTTCACACACACACACACACACACACACACACACATACACACCTGTATGTGTTTGTATACCTCTATATGTATGTGCATATGCTTACGTCATCATCATCATTGATCACACACACACATTTAATACTTTGCTTGTGCTACATCCTTGCTTTGTTTTTTTGGGGGTTTTTTTTCTCCAATTTTTAAAACTACACCACACACACACACACACAAATACATATATACATACATGTGTGTATGAACATACACACATATCTGCATATATACATATACACATATGTACATGTGTAGCACAATATGTATAATCTACAATCTATAAAAATATTTGTATTCTTATTTTTTATGTAATTATAAATAATTTCTTTTTCAAATGTGTTAATTGGCTTTTTTCTTTGAAGGGCGGTGGGCACCCCCTCCCCTATTTCTCATTTCCTTCTTTTTCCTTTTTCTTCTACACTAAATAATGATGCTGATGACGATGATGATAATAATATTGATGATGATGATTTATCTTCATATACCTTTCCTAATGCAATAGTTTGCAAAAAAAAAAAAATGCTTTCTTTGCTTTCTTTTCCTCTCATTTTCCTTTCCCTCTCAATATATTTTACTAGTATTGAATGTTTTTTTTTTTCCTCGAAGTTTTATTTGGGATTTTTATTTCAAACTGCCATCGCTCCCCCCTCCCTTCCCATTTCCTCCACTCTCTTTTATTTACCTGATAGTGTTAGGAGCCGTTTACACTTATCGTAGAAAATAACAAAGGCATTTTACCTTTGAGATAACAACACAAAGATTAAACTATGCAAAAAAAAAAGCCGCAAAATAAAAAAAAAAAAAAATGCTTTCTTTGCTTTTATTCATTATATTTTATCATTGCATCTTCTTTTCCTCTCATTTTCCTTTCCCTCTCAATATATTTTACTAGTATTGAATGTTTTTTTTTTTCCTCGAAGTTTTATTTGGGATTTTTATTTCAAACTGCCATCGCTCCCCCCTCCCTTCCCATTTCCTCCACTCTCTTTTATTTACCTGATAGTGTTAGGAGCCGTTTACACTTATCGTAGAAAATAACAAAGGCATTTTACCTTTGAGATAACAACACAAAGATTAAACTATGCAAAAAAAAAAGCCGCAAAATAAAAAAAAAACAAAAAAATTTAACATATAATAATGTTCAATATCATATGTGTGTGTGTGTATATGTGTAAAATTTATAAAAATGAGTATCTTTGTGTGTGTGTACATACATATATATGTGTGTGTGTGTACATATATACATATATATGTGCATATATATATATATTTGTATATGTATGTATATACATATATGTGTATGTATGTATTTATATATATATATATATATATATATATATACACGTGTGTGTGTGTAAATATATCTATATATACACACATGTATATATATACATATATAGATATATCTGTATAAATGCATATTTTATCTTTTACTTGTTTCAGTCATTTGACTGTGGAGTACCACCTTTAGTCAAAGAAATCGACCCCAGGACTTATTCTATTGGTCTCTTTCGCTGAACTGCTAAGTTATGGAGGACTTAAACACACTACCATCAGTTGTCAAGCGATGGTGAGGGGGCAAGCACAGATACACACAAACATATATATATATAACAGGCCTTTTTCAGTTTCTGTCTACCAAATCCTCTCACAAGGCTTTGGTCAGTCCGAGGATATAGCAGAAGACACTTGCCCAAGGTGCCACGCAGTGGGACTGAGCCCGGAACCATGTGGTTGGGAAGCAGGCTTCTTACCACACATCCACGGCCATATGTATGTGTGTATATATATATATATATAATATATATATAATATATATATATATATATATATAAAAATAAATAAATAAAAACAACAGTCTTCTTTCAGTTTCGGTCTACCAAATCTACTCATTAGGCTTTGGTTGGCCTGAGGCTATAGTAAAAGACACTTGTCGAAGGTTGCACACAGTGGCACAGAACCCGGAACCATATGGTTGGGTAGCAAGCTACTTACCACACAGACACACCATGCAGTGGACTGAACCCCAAACCATGTGGTTGGGAAGCAAGGAATGGAGAACCCCAATTTAAAATGAAATAAAGAAGAAATATTTGTTTATTTAGATGATGGCACCCTGATGAATTTGAAAATGAAACCTGTCTAGTCTTATACATGTCATGATCTGAATAAATACACACACACATACACACATGGATTTCAAATTTTGGCACAAGGCCAGCAATTTGTGTTCAACTGAAACTTATTTCATCAATTCTGAAAGGAAGAAAGGCAAAACGAAAAGATGGATGAAATGTCGTTAAGCATGTTGCCAAGTGTGGTAATGATTCTGTCAGTTTGCCTTTCCCATACCAGTGATACGTAAAAGGCACCTGTGCCAGTGGAACACAAAAGGCACTCAGTGCAGTCTGTAGAGTGGTTGGCCTCAGAAAGAGCATCCAAATTTAGAAACCATGTCAAAACAGATTGGAGCCTGGTGCTGCTCTTCGGCTTACCAGCTACTGTCAGACTGTCCAACCCATGCCAGCATGCATAGAAAACAGGCGTTAAGTGATGATGCCAAACAAAATCACAGTTGTGGCAGATACCAGTATCACACAAATTGGCATCCTGGTGGCACACAAATGGCACCCATGCTTGTAGTACATAAATGCACCCAATACACTCTCAGAGTGGTTGGCATTAGGAAGGGCATCCAGCTGTAGAAAACCATGCCTAATCAAACTGGAGTCTGGTGCACCCATCCAAACCATGCTGGCATGGACAACAGACGTTAAATTATGATGACGATGATGATGTTATTAAAAATGAGTTCATGTTATATAGATATGTGTGCATACATGTAGGCATGCACACATGTAATGGAACGAAACACTATTTAGCTGAGTAATGATACGCTTGCTACATTTGGTGTCTCCCCACCACCGCCACCACCACCTTCTTATTGTAATAATAAGAGACAGGGTGGGAAGAGACCAAATAATGTGTGTGTGTGTGTGTGCATACTTTTTGTTGTGCTCAGTTTAACATCACCAAAAACTTTCACCGTTTCTAATTATAATACTCGCAACCTCAGTGTTACATTTCAATCAAGCTAACTTTAGTTGTTCCATATTTCTCAAACACAACATGGTTGTTGTGGCTGTTGTTGTTGTTGTTGTTGTTCTTGTTGTTTTTTACTTTTTAAAATGAATATTAGTTTCTTTTGTCTTTTTTTATATTTCTATACCTTTCTCCCTCCCTCCCTCCCGTTCTTTGTTTTTATTTACGATTTGTATTTGCATTGTTTGTTACCTAGTATGTTTGTATGTAACTGGAGCCTGAGCAGAGTAAGGGTGGGAGGTAAATGCCTAAAATGAGGTGGAGGGAGGGAGAGTGAGAGTGAGAGGAAGCGAGGGAGCTGCTGTAAATGACAGTGTATGGTTTGTATTAAAACTCAATTTCTCCTAGATGAGTTTTGATTAAAATTATTGACATTCTTTCTGCCCATCAAGGCAAAATTAGGTGAATAACTGATATTGATTTTACTCTTTCATTCTTTCATTCATTCACTCATTCATTCGTACATACCAGTGGTGAAGGATTTTTGAATACCATTTTGGCACTTAGAAATATTCCATGTTTATGTGTGTGTGTGTACAAATTTGTCATTTTCAACTTCTCCTTCTTCCATGGCGATATTTATGTTTAATGTGTCATCTGCCTGGCCATATTTGACGCTATGCCAATTCTGTAGTGTACTTATGGACAAGTCAGTCTTAGCTGTTGTTTAGCCCTGGGTCAACCCTAATCTTGTGAGCCAGTTGTTGTTGGGCTTGTTGCGGGGGTGGGGAAGACAAGGTGCAGTGAGTGTCGAGAAGGGAGACGGAATGTCATCTGGTCAGTGTTGTATTGTAATCCCACACTACATTGTCTTGTTATATAACAGGGACAGGACAATGTCAGGACATCTTCAGTAGGGTTCATAACAAACTCAAAAAGCAGAAGAGTGATTTGTTCATAATATTAGTCCTCTCTTCTATATGCACAAGGCCTGAAAATTTTTGTGGGGAGGGGCAAGTTGATTACATTGACCCGAGTGATCAACTGATACCTATTTTATCATTACCGAAAGGGTCGATGAGGGTGTGGAAGGATTTGGTGGAAATAGAACTGAGAAGTGAATTTGAACTCAGAATGCAAAACCAGAAGAAATGCTGCTAAACATTTTGTCCAACATGCTAAGAATTTTGCTAGCTCACCACCTTAATAATAATAATAATAATATAATAATAATAATAATAATAATAATAATAATAATAACGGTCCTTTCTACTACAGGCTCAAGGGCTGAAATTTTAGGGGAGAAGACTGATTACATCAACCCCAGTGTTTTACTGGTACTTAATTTATCGATCCCAAAAGGATGAAAGGCAAAGTCATCCTCAGTAGAATTTGAATTCAGAACATAGCGACTGCCAGCTCACCCTCTTTAATAATAATAATAATAATAACAACATTAATCCTTTCTACTGCAGATGCAAAGACTGAATTTGGTGGGGAGGGGGTGTAGCACTTGGGTAGTCAATTTCATTGACCCCCAAAAGAATGAAAGGCAAGGTCAACCATGTTAGAAATTGAACACGAACTTAAAGTCAGCAGAAATGCCACTGAGAATTTTGTCCAGCTTGCTCCACATTATTATTATTATTAGTAGTAGTAGTAGTGTAGTAGTAGTAGTAGTAGTAGTAGTAGTAGTAGTAGTAGCAGCAGTAGTAGTAGCAGTAGTAATTGTAATTGTTTCTAAACATAGGTACAGGGCTTGAAATTTGTGTCAGGGATTAATTGATAATATTCACCATAGTACTGGATTGATATTTTATTTTGTTGACTCTGGAAGGGTGAAATACAACATTGACCTAAGCAGAATTTGAACTCAGAATGCAAAGAACCATAAGTAAATATTGCCAGGCATTTTTTTCCCCCCAACATTTTAACAATTCTGCCTTTTCACCATTTTTCTTCATCATAGTTGCATGGATCAGACAGAATTTAGTGAGGCAGGTTTTTTACAGTTTGATGCCTTTACTGTCAACAACCTTGACAAGGTGTTATTTTCCCCAACCAGGCAGAATCATAAGCACACCTGGCACACCTGTTTAGCTGCATTTTATCTGTCTTTACATTCTGAATTCAAATTTTGCCGGGGTCAACTTTGCTTTTCATCCTTTCAGTGTTGATAAATTAAGTTACCTGGCCTTGTGCCAGATTTTGAAACTGAAATAATAATGATTTCTTACATAAGCACTAGGCACACCTGTTCTGGGGTGAGAAAATAATCAAATGTATTAAGCCCAATGTCTGAATGGTACTTATCTTATTCACCATGGGAGATTGAAAAGCAATGTTGATCTTGGCACAGTTTGAACTTCAAATGTACAGGAACATAGCTAAATGCCATTAGGCATATTTTTCCAGTGCTCTTCCAATTCTACCAAACCTTAAAATAAAAGGAATAAAAATAAGAGACTACCTCTGTCGAGTCCCCCTGAAGGGGGTGTGGAAGGATTTGGTGGAAATAGGATTGAGAAGTGAATGCTTGTTTCTTAACTCCAGGGAATTCTGAGAAGACCAATGAGATATCATCACCACCATCATCATTATCATCATCATTTTTTTAACATCCACTCTTCCATGCTTGCGTGAGTTAGCCCAGTGGTTCTCAACCAGGGTCCATATAAGATTTTTGGGGATCCACACAATAAAATAGTAAATTGGAGATCCAGAATAGTATTTTAAGGGCCCCTGAAAAAATGTTGCTTCGGATGTATGTATTGGTATTTATTGCAAGAAACAGCCAAGTTTCTTTCTCCCTAACATTTTACAGAGTTCAGACTACCCAAGTGAATGCAAGTAATACAAAATAAGATGTTTGGAAGGAGTATTTATAAGACTAGGTATTAAACATTGAACAGCTATGGGCGGGGGTCACTGGAATAAAACAGTAATTAAATGGAGTCTGTAGATAAAAAAAAATGGTTGAGAACCCCTGGATTAGACAGAGTTGACCGAGGAAGGTTTTCTGTGGCCGGATGCCTTTAAAGTAAATATCGGAGATTCTGTTGTTATGTTTAGAAAAATTCAGGTTTAGCCAATGATTCACATGCAAAAACACACCAGCATGCACACACACACATATGCAGAGCAAGGAAAGAGAGAGTGCGTGGCTGTGTGGTCAAGATGTTTGCTTCCCAACCACATGGGTTCAGGTTCAATCCCACTGTGGCACTTCAGGCAAGTGTCTTCTACTGTAGTCATGGGCCAACCAATGCTTTATGGGTGAATTTGGTTGACGGAAACTGAAAGTCCGTCACGCATGTGTGCATATCATGTGTATGCATGACAACCAATGTTGGTTTATTTACATCCCCATATCTTAGCAGTTTGGCTAAAGAGATCAATAGAATAAGTACCAAACTTTGAAAACAAGTACTGGGATTGATATGATTGATTAAACCCTCCAAATAAGTGGCCCTAGTATCTGAAACAAACCAATAAGAAGGCATCAAGCTGGCAGGAACGTTAACATGCCGGGCAAAATGCTTAGCAATATTTCATCTGTCACCTTTACCTTTCATCCTTTCGGGGTTGATAAATTAAGTACCAGTTGCATACTGGGGTCAATTTAATTGACTGGCCCCCCCTCCCCCAAAATTTCAGGCCTTGTGCTTAGAGTAGAAAAGATTCTCTTATAAAAAAAATGGTGGCGAGCTGGCAGAAACGTTAGCACACCAGGTGAAATGCTTAGCAGTATTTCATCTTTACGTTCTGAGTTCAAATTCCACCAAGGTCAACTTTGTCTTTCATCCTCTCGGGGTCAATAAATTAAGTACCAGTTGCGTACTGGGGTCGATCTCATCGACTGGCCCCCTCCTCAAAAATTTCAGACCTTGTTCCTAGAGTTGAAAATATCTGAAACAAACCAAAGTGTGTTCATATATATATATATATATATATATATATATGTGTGTGTGTGTATATATATTATATATGTATGTATATGCATTAGAGGGTCAAGATATGTTAAAGTCTGGTTTATTGTGAACACACTCCATCCCTGCAAACATGAAAGAAAGAAAGAGAAAAAAATACTAGCAAAAGTTTGCTAATGGTGTGTGTGTGTTGTATTTTTATTTTTGTAGAATTACAGTAAGTGTTGTTGAGAGAGAAAGACAAAATCTCCATTCCAAATTCCAACTTTTGAATCTGTATGGAGATTGCTGTGTTCATTTTTGTTTTCTTTTTACTTTCTACTGTTTTTTTTTCTTTCCATTCTCTTTTTCTTTCTCTTTCTCTCCTCCTCTTTCTTAAACAAATCTATAGATTCTATTCCAAGAATAACTTGTCTAGTGCTGTAGTTGTTCTAATACCAGATTAAATGGCATTTCTCTTAGTCAATAAACCATGAACTTGTCTCTGACTTCACTTCAG
>NC_043013.1:27214120-27231620 GCF_006345805.1 Octopus sinensis
GTCAGTCGTGGGTGTCTTTGAGAAGCATGGAACTCAGATCTGTACGATAACAAATCCCTTCTATACTGTTGCAGTGTATTTATGTTGAACCTTGTGAAAAATTTACGAGCCTGTGAGAGCAATTCATGAACCAACAGTTTAACGTCAATTAAAAGATCAGACTTCCTCCTCACTGTGATCAGTATCTTTAACTTTGTTTCAGTCATTGGACTGTGGCCATGCTGGGGCACCACCTTGAAGGGCTTTACTCAAATGAATTGATGCCAGTATTTTTTTTTCTTTTGTAAACCTGGTACTTATTCTCTCAGTCTCTTATGTCGAACCATTAAGTTTTAGGGACATAAGCCAACCAACACTGGTTGTCAAGTGGTGACAAGGGATGGACATACACAACACACACACATACAATGAGCTCTCAGTTTCTCTCTACCAGATTCACTCACAAGGCTTTGGTTGTCCCTGTGTTATAGTGGAAAGCATCCAAAGTACCACACAGCCATATCTGCACCAATATAAAAATTTTTAAAAAAAGGGAAATTATTGTTATTCATTGTTCTTATTATTGCTAACCCTGAACAAACCTATCTATAACTAATAGTATTCCAATCATAACAGTCCCACCTTCAGAACAAAATAAAAGGTATAATTTGAGAGAGGCTCTAGCTGTTATTTCTAACAGGTTAAGCAACCATTTACAGGTTCCCCTCATTAATTCATATCGTAGCTAGTTTTGAATAAATGTATCTTCTCTGCTATAACAGCTTTCATTTGAGAGATGGAGTGTATCATCAAACAAGGCCCATGGGGGGTAAACCTACAAAGTTAATCTAACCTAATTTAATCCAATCTAATTTGATTTGCTTGCTACAGCCATTGATAGTTGTGCTTAGTGTTCAAATGGAAAACATTATATGAAAAGTAGTATGACCAAGGTGTTTGGGCAATAAATTAATAGCAAAATGTCACAGTTGTGAGGAAGCATAATTTATGGATTAAACGAAAATCTATAATCTGTTCGGCTTTCTTTTAATTCTTTAGTGATTTGATTGATATTGTTCAGGTTTATTGATTTTTATTGTTAAATAATTTGACTTTAGTATGAAATATTTCAGGTGGCTAATTGTGGTAGTGTTAGGAATTGCATAGCTGTAAGCTTACTATTGCTACTAACTAAAGCATATTGTCAAATCATTTCATAGTTGCATGATGAGTTAAACATGGGATGGTCTGTTGTTCACCAAACCTGTACACACAGCTTGTTATTAGAACTAAAGCACAGATCAAATAGCAAACCTGACTATAAGAGGATTGCAGTCTCTAGTGGAAGTGAAGTTAAGTACTATAGTGGCTTCAGTAGATTCTTGTGAGTTTTTCTAGGCTCATTGAGAGATTTGAAATTCTTCATTAAAACACAAGACATACTATTAGTTGTACAGTTCCCTCCTCCTCTTCCTCTTTCTTCTTCTTCTTCTTGATGTTAAATGATGATGATGATGTTAAATAATATTTGATGAGGAGGAGGATTTCAGTGAGGGAGGGTTGGTGCACATTGATGCCGTCAAGAGGTGGGCCCCGAAACAGCGTGCATTCTCTCCTGGTGACCACATATACCTGCTGGCTTCTGGTATGCGGAGTTCTTGACTGGTAACACTTGCATGTGCAAGTCGTTTGCAAAACACAACCATGCGGGAGCAATGTCACAAAGGGTTTATAGGTGGGGAAACACACACACACACACACTTACCTGAGCTGTGATCCATGGAGGCCTAAGGGGTCTGCAAAAAAAAGATCTTGAGGTCAATGAAACAAGATCAAAAGTCAAACAGGCATGTCTTTTAAAAGTCTGGGATCCTTGGTTGTGAAAGTCGGGAACCACTAACCTACAACATTGTTAAAATTATTATTGGTATTATTAATAATATAAATTGAAAATACAACTACAAAGTTGTAATTGTATTGATTATAATTGCAAAGTAGCGAGCTGACAGAATCATTGGTGCATCAAACAAAATGCTTAGTGGCATATCTTTTGGCTCTTTACTTTCTGGGTTCAAATTCCACCAAGGTCAGCTTCACCTTTCATTCTTTCAAGGTCAGTAAAATAAAATACCAGCCGAGTGCTGGGTCAATGTAATCAACTATGCCCCTCCCCTTAAAATTGCTGGCTTTGTGCTGTAAATTAAACAATTATTAATTGTAATTTTAGCTGTATTATTTGATCACATGGAGTCTAGGATGTTATCAAAAACCTTCACACTTTTCAACCAATCAAACATCATGGCCAGCAGGACATCAGCCTTCACATTTGATACAAAACTGTAGTGATGAGTAATAGCAACAATACTAGGCCTTTTTTATGTATAGGCCCATAAACCAGCAAACACAGAGGTAAGGGGTAAGGAGCACTTGTTCTTCATAGAATAATCCTTGGTCTGAGATTCTTTGATTTGGCTACAGATTGCTGTCTCTACCCTCCAATTGTGACCTGTCTTTTCATCTTTCCAGTCTATGCCATTTTCCCCCCATAATTCTGTATACCTCTACCAGCATTTATTTTTTCCTTAAAGTTCTACTATTACTATCCCCTCGTTCATCACCTCAGTTATAAAGCAATCAGTATTATTATATAAGTTGAAGTTCAACCAAAATTGTCTATTGTTTGAAGAGTTAGTTGGTGGGGAGTTTCTGTCTATAATGCTACAGTTTATATTCTACCTGCTGATTGAGTCATACCTGATGTTAGTCATATACCTTAGCAGAGAGGGAGAGAAATAATAGACAATACCTTTAATCATTTGTTGACCCCTGTAGATCATAAGCTCAATAATCTTAAATTCGTTATATATATTTTCTTTTAATTCAACTCTCCATTGTTAATTCTCTCTGTACAATCATAATTTATTTTACTCTATTTTTCTTAATTTTTTTTTCCTTTAAACATTTTACTTCCATTTTTTTTATGACATCAGTGGAATAGTTTTTTCTTTTCATTTTTGTATTTTTTCCCCTTAGTTTTGTACTTTTTGTTTATGGTTGGTGCAGTTTGCTTTTACAGTTTAAATTTTGCTCATCTATTATTAACAATTTCAACTGGAAAGCAGAGGTAGCATCTATCATCAGCCTACTAGCTGGCCAGATCATAGTCCATCTCTTTCCTTTGGATAATGCACCTCTTTTCATTGGCTAATGCATCATAGCCTGCCTCTTTTCATTGGATAATGCATCAAAGCCTGCCTTTCATTGGATAATATATCATAGTAATGTCTAATGTACAAAAAAGGTAAACGGAATTATTTAAAATGTAGGCAGTTGCATAAACAAGGTGACAGGTATCAAACCATTTGCCATAACTGTAATTCTCATCTTGACACTGCATTATTTCAATGGCTTGACGTAATGAAGTAAAGAACACATTACTTGCCAAAAAGCCCACTCTACATAGCTGTAAATAGGACCTGCAGGTTAGGGAGAATTCATTGCTTTGAGAAATTGCAAATATTTTGTTGTACTCTGTATACAATAGGGAAGTATTCCAATGTATACATCCCTTTAATTATTACAGAGACCAGGACTTCAATTGGCTTTTAAAGCTTTGATAGGCTAAAGGATTAACCCTTTTGTTACCAACCCAGCTGAAACCAGCTCTAGCTCTGAGTACAAATGTCTTGTTTTCATAAGTTTTGAATTAAAATCTTCCACCAAACCATAGTCACAATCTATGTTCCTAACGCTAGCTTAATAATAACTAAGCTATTTTACTAAATTCTTTGTTATAAAGTAATTGAAAGGGTTAAAGGGCTATTTCTGGTTTCTGAAGTGTTAAAACTGAACATGAAATGACTCTCTCCTTAAATAATTAAAAAGACCCCGCTTCAATTATGAATGGTCATGGGATTGCACCTAGAAAGTTCCCCTCCAAGGCACAAGTCTGGTCAAGCTTGGTTTTGGAAGACCAGCAGTTGCCCATGCATACCAGCCTCCTCTCTCCATGTCACCAATGTTATCCAAGGGAAAGGCAAAGGGGCTGATACAGCTTGGTACCAGTGACATCACAACTCATTTCTACAGCTGAGTGAACTGGAGCAACAGGAAATAAAGTGTCTTGCTCAAGAAGGCAACACACCGCCTGGTCCAGAAATTGAACTCACTAACTCATGATTGTGAGCCCAGTGCTATAACCACTGAGTCACACACCTTCACTTAAATAATTAGAAGTCTGTATGCCCTAGAAGAGCCAGTTGCATAATCCCAGCTAGGTGAACTAAGGTAATGTATATCAAAGATAACAGAACAATCCTTAAGTGAGCTGCTAATCCATCAGATTATCTATCCATCTATTTCTCCAACATATTGTTATAATATGACATAGGTTAATTTTTAGATGTCAGTTTAGTTTGAAAGTTATAACCTAATAATTATCATTTAATTAAGCTTTTCAGTAATTAAAAAATATTAATTATTGTATTTTAATTAAATATAACAGAAAACTTTAATATTCAATTAAACCAATGATTAATAATCTTTCTCCCTTATTGTAATTACCTTTTTTTTTTATATTATTGGTTATTCCTTTGTGTGTGTGTGGCTATGTGGTTAAGAACCTCACTTTGCAACCCACATGGTTTTGCATTCAGTCCCACTGCATGGCACCTTGGTTAAGTGTCTTCTGATATGTGTCAAACGAGGTCTTGTGAGTGAATTTGGTAAGTGGAAACTGTGGAAGCCCATCCTTCATGTGTGTGTTTCTCTCACCATCACCACCACTACCACTTGACAACTGGTGTTAGTTTGTTCACATCCCTGTAACTTTGTGACAAAAGAGGCCGATAGGATAAGTAACCAGCTTACAAATAAGCACTGGAGCCAATCAGTTTGACTAAAATTCTTCAAGGCAGTACCCCAGAATGGCCATAATCCAATGACAGAAACAATAAAAAAAGTAAAGGGACACACACACACGCGCACAGACACACACACGCACACACACACACACACAAAAGCATGCGTTCATATGATATAGGCTCTAAAATGCCATTGTGGTGGTCATTGTATTTGAAACTTTGGGAAATCCTTGTTGTGTAATACAAATTCCTTCTTGAAAGGTTTCCAGTGATTCTGTTTCTCCACTCCATTATTTCGATAGGAAAGCATGCATGGTCATTTTGTCTGTTGGCAGCAAGTTTTAGCAAAAGAAATTATCAATAAATTCTTGAGAGAATGACTCAACTCCTCCATGTGACTCACTGAGCAGGCCAACTTTTTAATGACAGTTTATATGAATTGCGGTGAAATAAAAATTAAGAATGTCGTAGAATGTAGCAGGCCATTGTGGTGATTCTTTGGCAAATAAACATGAGACACAGTAGAAAATGTAAGTGGGGAAACTTAATGTTGAAAATCTGTATTTTGAAAGGAGGAGGAGGGGGAATAAAAAAAATTTTAAATAAAATGCAATTACCATATTCTCATCAGTTTGATAATTCGATGTTCAAGAATTGAGGTTTTTTTTTTTTTTTTTTTTTTTTTTTTTTTTGGTTGAGAAAGATTTTAAGATTTCAAAACTTGCTAAATGGATTTTTGTTTGGTGTTTTTTTTTTTTTTTTGAGAGTTTGAGAAATATTTCGACCTACTTATTAGTAGGTCAACACGACAGATGGAAACTGAAAGAAACTTACTGTGTGTGTGTGTCCTTGTGTTTATTGTATTCCCCCCCCCTCAAAACAGCTTGACAGATGGTGTTGGTTAGTTTACATCCCTGTTGTTTTATTAATTTGGTAAAAGACCAATAGAATTAATATTAAAGTTAAAATTGAGAACTGGGATTGATTAGTTTGACTAAAAACCCTCAAGGTGGTGCCCCAGCTTGGTCACAGTTCAGTAACTGAAACAAGTAAAAGATAAAAGATGTGTGTATGCATTGCAATCTTTGTATGTGTTAGGATATACGTATTGGGGAAGAGAGAGAATGTGTGTGTGTGAATATGTGTTTGTCTATGATGTTATATTTCTGAGAGTGAGAAAGTGAACAGGTGTTAATTTGTAAATGTGTCTAATTATGAGAGAATATGTGTGTGCACACGCATCACACACACACACACACTTGAATCTTTACAACTTGGATACACGAAAATGCTTGAGCTTAAAGCATGTTATTGTCTCAATTCTTTTGATACCCATCAAAAACTGCCTCTGATTCTGTGATACAAATTCTTTGTTTTAAAGTAACCTAAACTAAATGTTCCATCAAAATTTCGAGTTAATTTATGTTCCAAGCTCTAGTTCAATAATGACATTTATTTTACTAAATTCTTCATTATTTTCAAAATCAAATGAAATAAAGGAAGGATATTTCAACAAAAATATGATAACAAAAGAATTAGTTAATGATTTAATCCTTTCTGCGAGTGTGTAGATACCATATATAAGCATATATATGGATGTGTGGTAAGAAGTTTGCTTCTCAACCATATGGTCTCAGGTTCAGTCCCACTGTGTTGCATCTTGGGCAAGTGTCTTCTACTGTAGCCACAGGCTTACCAAAGCCTTGTGACTGGATTTGGTAGAAGGAAACTGCAAGAAGCCTGTAATATGTATATGTATACACACACACACACACACACTTTTCTTATTAAAACTGCAGAAATATCACAAAAACTTCTACTCAGTTTCACATTACCATTTCTCAGACAGTTGTGATCTAGATGAAAGGGAACATGAAACTCTGAGTAGCAGTTTCATGTAACATTTTTGTGGTATTTTTTCAGCTTTAATAATAAAGCATATTACTCTACTTTTAGTATTCGAGTACTGTTTTTTCCCCACCTTGTTTTGCATTTATATGCTTACTTGTGTATATGTATGTATATTTTGGGTCATCCCATAAATAATGCAGTTTTTTTATACTTCTCTTATTTTTCAAAATTAAGATAAACAAACTTCCTTTTTAATCTGAAATATACTCCTTGATTTTCTACAATGCTCTTCCATCTATCTGGTAGACTTGCATGACCCTTCTTCCAAAATTCACTTGTCTGTGATAAAAAAAATACTCCTCCAGTACTGCTCTGACCTCATTCATATTTTTTCCATCCAAATGATTATGAAGACAGCTGAATAACTGATAATCAGATGGAACAATGTCCAGCGAATATGGTGGGTGGAGCATTATCCTGATAGAAGAACACCTTTCATCTTGAAACCAAAGAGTGTTTTTTTTTTCTTCCTAGCAATGACTTAAGCCACTCGAGCTGCTCACAGTAGATTTCCTTTGTTATCTTTTGGTTTGGGTTTAAAAGTCCAACATGGACTAAACCTTTCATATCCCACCAAACAGAGAACAACACCTTACGTGGGTGAAGACATTCTTTAGCCTGGGGTGCTGGTGTTTCTCCTTTCCCTACACACTGTCTTTGGTGCTTGACATTTTTATAGAGAACCCATTTCTCATCACCAGTCACTATTCAGTCCAAAAAATGGTTCATTTGTGATATGTGACAGCAAAGAAGAGCACACATTCACTCTCTGCGTGTGATTAGACTCAGAAAGTTTGTGAGGAACCCATTGACCCAATTTACTGACTTTTCTGATGGCACACAGAAAATGAATGGCTGAATGACCAAATTCAAGCTTCTCTGCTAGTTCCTCAACAGTTACAATGGGATTTTGTTCCACCAGAGTTTGCAGGACATCCTCATTGAGCTCTACAGATTTTCCAGGATGAGGCTCATCTTCTAGGCTGTAGTTTCTCAGAATTTCTGGAACCACCATTCACACTGGCTTATGCTTATTGTCTAATTCCCATATACTGTATTAATATTCTTCGCACTTTCCATTCCATTCTTGCCTTTATTGAAGTCATAAAGCAAAATGTCAAATATGCTTCCATTATAGCTTTCAAAAAATAACTGGTAAAATCGAACTGCACTCTTCAAAATTTGCACTAAGAATAAGACCAAGGTAAAATTAATACCAGCTTTTATAGCAAGTTAATGCAGGTAGTTTATCCCACCCCACTCCAACTTCTAGTTTATGCAATTGAAAAACCTCATTATTTATGGGATGACCCAATATATATATATATATATATACATACACTCTCGGAGTGGTTGGTGTTAGCAAGGGCATCCAGCTGTAGAAATATTGCTAGATCAGATTGGAGTCTGGTGCAGCCGCTGGCTCTCCAGATATCAGTCAAACCGTCCAACCCATGCCAGCATGGAAAACATACATTAAACAACAATGATGATGATACACACACACTCCCATATATATATATATATATATATATATATATATATATATATATATATATCTGTATGTGTTTGTCCCTCTGCCACCACTTGACAGCCACTACTGGTGTGTTTACATCCCCGTAGCTTAGAGGGTTCGCAAAAGAGACCAATAGAATGAGTACCAGGCTTTAAAACAGTTGGGGGTCAAAACATTTGACTAAAGATTCTTCAAGGTGGTGCCCCAGCATGGCTGCAGTCAAATGGCTGAAACAAGTAAAAGATAAAAGCTAAAAGACACACACAAACAATTCTAGCAAGCATCACAACACTTACCATCAAAATCTATTTTATTTTCATTTTCAAATACACACAGCTTTGCTTCATATTGTTCTCTCTCTTTTTTTCTCTTAATTTTGTTACAAATGAAGTATGCAAAAGATTATTATAGTTTGTTTGCAGGTGATCGCTACAAAAATCAGACTTCTAGAAATGTCTTGCTGAAAAAAAAAATTCAAAAATGAAAACAAAAAAAAATGGAAAGGAAAAAATAGAAATCAATAATTCTTATTCTTCTTTTTTTTTTCTCATTGCACACCTTATGTTACCTGAAATAAAGAGAATGAAACCAATAATAGAATGCATAAATAATGCATGCACACACACACACACACATGCCATACCTCATCACTCAAATTCATCTCTCTCCTCTTCCTCCACTCTCTCTCTCCCTCCTCCTCATCTCTCACCCTCCCACTTCCTCTCCTCTCTCCTTCCTCTCTCTCTTACTACATTTACTCACACTCCTGCACTCTTGTACACCACAAATGTGCAAACAGGCAAATTCACAGAGATAGATAAATCTTTACATGTTTTCAAAAAAAACTTGAAGAATAATATGGAGGCACTGCTCTGTCATCGTAATCTTGTTACCATCTCGTCATCATCGTCATCTCTTCATTATCTTATCATTGCCATCATCATGATCATCATCATCATCATCACTACTACCAATACAATTTTTACTATGGCTGTCATCATCATTGATATCAGTAATAGCATTGCCATCGTAATCATCGTCGTCGTCGTCAGTAGCAACAGCATCACTGTCACTACCAAATCCATCATGAGCAAAAAAAGGCAGCACGAGAAGCCTCTGCAACAATACAGCTCAACTTGCTTAAAATAGCCAAATTACCTCAAGCCACACTCTGCTGTCTTAAAATAATAAAAGGACGCATTTCATAATTCAGTTCTAGATATCTCTGAAGCAAAAACAAAAAAAAATGACAGACAGACAGACCGGTCACATCTGGAATACTTTTTATCACATGTCTGCTCAATCAGACCCTGGGGCCAAAACAACTCCTCCATTGTCATCATCATTATCATCATCATCATCATCAAATTACCTATAATGGAATTAAACTACAGTATTTGAATGTTTATCTTTTTATCTTTTCTCTTTTGACTTGTCTCAGTCATTAGACTGTAGCCATGCTGGGGCACTGCCTTGAAGAATTTCAGCTGAACAAATCGATTCCAAGACATTTCTTTTCGTAAAGCCTGGTACTTACTCTCTCTCTCTGTCTCATTTGCCAAACTGCTGCTTAGTTACGGGGGACGTAAACACACCACTGCTTGTGCAGTGATGGTGGGCAACACACACATATACACACGCGCACGTGTGTGTATATATGTCTTTGTGCATGTGTTTGTCACATACACAGGCTTCTTTCAGTTTCTGTCTACCGAATCCACTCACCAAGCTTTGGTCAGCCCTAGGTTGTAATAGAAGACTTCTGCCCAAGTGTCACACTGCGGGACTGAACCTGGAACAGTGTGGTTGGGAAACAAACATCAAACATCTTACCGTGCAGTCACACCTGTGCTTGTTGAGAATTTACCATTTTGCCCCAAAATTTCAGAGTTGGTTATAAGTAGAATCCTGTCTTAGATTTCTCAACTTCTCTATTATCCTGCAAATTAAACTTTAAATTCTTTATCCCCATATTTTTTATAGACGCAGGAATGGCTATGTGATAAATAGCTTGCTTACCAACCACATGGTTCTGGGTTCAATCCCACTGCGTGGCACCTTGGGCAAGTATCTTCTACTATAGCCTCGGCCGACCAAAGCCTTGTGAGTGGATTTGGTAGACAGAAACTGAAAGAAGCCCATCATATATATGTATATATATATGTGTGTTTGTGTTCCCCCCCCCCATATCGCTTCACAACCGATGCTGGTGTGTTTAGGTCCTCATAACTTAGCAGTTTGGCAAAAGAGACCGATAGAATAAGTACTAGGCTTATAAAGAATAAGTCCTGGGGTCAATTTGATTTGACTAAAGGCGGTGCTCCAGCATGGCTGCAGTCAAATGACTGAAACAAGTAAAAAGAAAGGAAAAGAATATCTCATTAAGCAGACCTACCTGTGACCATTCCTTTTTTTCTTTTTCCTACCAATGTGTGTAGAATTCGATTATCCAATGTAATCTTCCTCCCTTTTTAACCCTTTTGCATTTAAACTAGTTATATCCAGTCTAAATATTCTACCAAATTTATGTTCAAACCAACCAGATCTGACTTCTCAAACCTATCCTACAATGCCATTCTAAAAATAAAGTCAGATCATCAAAATATTAGATAATGAATGATTAATTGAAACCAATATGAACACACAAGCATTACATTTGACAGAAATAATCTGAACGTTACATTAAGAAAGTATTGTATGATTTGAGGGAGATTTGGTTGCTGTTTCCAGCAAGTTAAGCAACCAGATAGTCTTTTACTAGTTCATATAGATGATTATTACCTTTGATATCTGTATATTTTTTTTACTTGCTTCAGTCATTGGACTGTGGTCATGCTGGGGCACTACTTTGAAGTGTCAAGTCAAGCAAATCTTTCTTCATCATCATCGTCATCATCGTTTAACATCTGCTTTCCATGCTGGCATGGGTTGGACGGTTTGACTGAGGACTGGCAAGCCAGAAGGCTGTACCAGACTCCAATCTGATCTGAAAGGTTTCTACAGCTGGATGCCCTTCCTAGTGCCAACCACTCTGAGAGTGTAGTGGGTGCTTTTTACGAGCCACCAACACGAGGGCCAGTTAGCCATCAACCACGCTTGAATGGTGCTTTTTATGTGCCACCAGTATGGGAGCCAGTTAGGCAGCACTGGCAACAACCAACTCTTATACTTATTTGAATCTGGTACTTATTTTAATGGTCACTTTTGATGAGCCACTAAGTTACAAGCATATAAATAAACCAATATCATTCGGTGTTATTATTATTCAGGTCACTGCCTGGAATTTAACTCTGAATCTTGGGGTTAGTAGCCCGTGCTTTTAACCACTACACTATATGCCCTTGGGCATATGATGTAGTGGTTAAGAGCATGGGCTACTAACCCCAAGATTCTGAAACCAATATCATTTATCAAATTATTTTGGAGGCACTTGCCAAGAGATATGAAGACCATAAGCTTGAAATATCAAAGACATTTCCATTCTTCTTAAGCATCAATCTAATACACCTGCTTCTTGTTCCCTCACCTGTCCCTGTCTTTTGCTTTCTGTACATTTGAACCATATATGTATGTACACACATACAGACACACACACACACACACACACACACACACATGGTAGGCTTCTACACAGTTTCCATTTACCAAATTCCCTCACAAAGGATTAGTTGGCCCAGGGCTATAGTAGAAGGTCCTTGCCCTTGGTGCTGTGTGGTGGGACTGAATCCAAAACCATATGGTTTTAATCACACAGCTAAGCTTTTACCTATATATATTGTCTGTGTGTGTCTTTAGTTTCTGCACTCTTAGCAGATAAATGGTAGAGTATCAGGAACAATAAAATGCCTTGTGGTATTTGGTTTTGTCCTTTTACATTCTGAGTGCAAACCCTTTTCCAGTTCTTTGCCTTACATCTTTTCATGACCAGTAAAATAATAACAAATACTGGTCAACAAAATGAAACAGATTTCAGTTGTTCAATTGACCACACACCCTGCTCAATGAATTAGCATATAAATGACTGAGTATTCCAGAGATATGTGTACCCATAATTTTCAGGCACAGTATGTGACAAGGCTTCAGCACAGGTTCCTTCAACCTAGTGTTATCCAGAAGGCTTGAATTAACCCAGATCTATTGTAAAAGACACTTGCCTGGGATGCCACGCAATGGGTTTGAACTTGGAACTGTGTGACTAAAGCAAGCATCTCAGCCACTCAACTATACTGCGTCTGCAATGAAATAGAGATGGATGAAATAACTAACTGACAGAAATAATGACTAATGTCAATTACATCAACTCTAACCCTTGATGGTGCTGCTCCAGCATGACCACAGTCCATTGAATGAAACCAATAAAAGAATATTATCATGGCTATTCTTCATCTAACCAGCCATGCATGTTATCTTTCATGTCCTTACCTTTGATGTTTCTGTTTCCAAATATTCCGTTATCGGAATTTCTCTATGCTTAATGTTTTTATTAACTCTTTATCATTGATAATGCTAATGATGTTAATAGATATATAAATTAATTTAGTCCCATAAAAGTTATGAAACTAACTCAGAAAAAATGTGACATTTTGCGTGGTTTGGTCATGGAAGCTTCTAGCAGTCGGAGGCAACATGTCGGAAAGGCTGGCTTTTTCAAAAATAGCACTTGTCTTTATTGGTTGTTAGTTTCAACATCTAAATGGTTTAATTGTGTTTCACAGATTTTCATCACCCAAAATTGAGGTTATCCTTTCTCTGTAATGAAGGCAACCCAATTTAGAAGATGCTGTCACCTCAGAATAAACTGATGCAGATTTTAGGAGCAACCTTGACCTTTGCACAATCCTTGCTCTTTATTGCTGATGCCATACTGTCTTAGGTGCAGGCGTGGCTGTGTGGTCGAGACACTTGCTTCCCAATCATGTGGTCTCAGTTTCAGTCCCACTGTGCAGCATCTTGGACACATGTCTTCTACCACGGAACCCAGGCCAACCAAAGCCTTGTGAGTGGATTTGGTAGATGGAAGCTGAAAGAAGCCCATCGTGCCTGTGTGTCTGTGTTTCTGTGTATCCTTGTCTTGACAATGTGACAATTCTAAATGAGCATCACTAGCATACAAGTATTGTTGTTCATTTCTGTGAAAACCATGTCTGGTCATGGGGAAATATTGCCTCGCTTGGAAACAGGTGAGGGTTGGCAACAAGAAGAGCGTCCAGCTGTAAAAAAAAAAATCTGCTTCAACAAATTCTGTCTGACCTACACGAGCATGGAAAAATGGATGTTGTTGATGATGATGATGAATCTTGTTACATGGTAGTGACGAGCTAAGATGAAAATGACGGATGAATGACAAAGTGAGCAATGGGGCGAGAAACATTCTGCTTTGTTTGGTTAGAGATGTTCACAGTCATTCAATCACATTACTAAAGAATACTGCAAAGTCTGTTTTTGTAAAACTAAAAATTCAACTGGAGGATAACAAATGAACTTAAGAAAATATGGTACCAGTTGAGTACTGGAGTCAATGTAATCAATAATCCCCCTTCTCCAAATTTTAAGCCTTGTGCCTATAGTAGAAAGAATTGTTGTTATTATTATTATTGTTATTGTTGTTATTATTATTATCATCATCATCACCATCATTATTAAGGTGGTGGGCTGGCAGAATTGTTAGCATGCTGGACAAAATGCTTAGTGGTATTTCGCCCATCACTACGTTCTGAGTTCAAATTCTGCCGAGGTTGACTTTACTTTTCATCCTTTTGGGATCGATAAATTAAGTACCAGTTAAGTACTGGGGCTGATGTAATCAACAATCCTCCTTCCCCAAATTTCAGGCCTTGTGCCTATAGTAGAAAGGATTGTTATTATTATTATTATTCAAATTCCGCCGAGGTCTACTTTACGTTACATCCTTTTGGGGTGGATAAAATAAGTACCAGTTGAACACTGGGGTTGATGTAATTGACTCATCCCCTCCTCCAAAATTGCTGCCCTTGTGGCAAAATTTGAAACCATTATTATTATTATTATTTGAAACCATTATTATATTATTATTATTATTATTATTATTATTATTATTATCATCATCATCATTATCATCATCATTATTATTATCATCATTATTATTATTATTATTTTATTTTACAGCACCTCTCCTTCACACATTTGGTAGCAGTCCAGTGTTTGGCCTGTCTGCAGGAAAGAACACAGTGACCAAATCCAGCACGACCGTGGCTACCACCACCACAAGTAGTGTACGAACTTGTTTAAGTTCAAGCAGTCGCAGTAGTCACATGCCAGTCACGAGTTCCACAAATGCACACTCTAAATCTAAACAGCGTTCAAAACAACGGCAGCATCCTGCACACCGAGAGTCAGCTGCAATAGTGACTTCACTGCATCGAGAGCCAGGTGGGCCATTAGGATTACACATTCCACTTGGCTCTTCATCATCGTCGTCTATATCTCCATCTTCATTGGTTTCCTCTTCTCAGTCTCACCGGGCTTCAACGTCAACTACCACCACCACATCTACTAAGTCTACTGCTGTTGTACAGTCCCATACAAATACGGGGGGGCACAAACATGGCTTATTGCAAGTAAGTGCCTTAATACATTCATCTCTTTAGATTGATATATATATATATATATATATATATATATGTATGTGTATGTTGATTTTTCAGTTGTTTATTGTCGTTGTTGCTGTTGTTTAATTCTTTTGTCAGGTCGACCTTGATCTTACAGCCCCATAGTCAAAGGGATACCATCCTATCTTTGTTTTTTAAGGTTATCCAAGACATTGCATTATCAACAGTGGTGCACAATGTCATTAGTATAAGCAGTGTGAGTTCTTACAGTGACAACGCTAAGCTTCTGTCCCTACATTGTTGTCAGATCTATAAATCTCAGTTAATTAAATGCTAAATTATGAAGGCGTATTTGCCAGGTAAGTGATTTGATCTGAGATTTGTAAAATGAAACTAAAATTATTGCATTGTGAAGAACATGCATTAGCCTTTCAAAAACAGATAAGGACTTGTTGACTGGGTCACAGTTCCTATGATGAAATTTTGACACCAAATAATGAATAAGTTTTTCTACTCTTTTACTTGTTTCAGTCATTTGACTGCGGCCATGCTGGAGCACCGCCTTTAGTCGACCAAATCGACTCCAGGACTTATTCCTTGGAAGCCTAGTACTTATTCTATCAGTTTCTTTTGCTGAACCACTAAATTACGAGGACGTAAACACACCAGTATTGGTTGTCAAGCAATGTTGGGAGGACAAACACACACACATACATATGCATATATACGACGGGCTTCTTTCAGTTCCCGTCTACCAAATCCACTCACAAGGCTTTGGTCTGCCTGAGGCTATAGTAGAAGATACTTGCCCATGGTGCCACGCAGTGGGACTGAACCCGGAACCTTGTTGTTGGTAAGCAAGCTACTTACCACACAGCCACTCCTGCACCTATAGACAAAAGGCCTGAAATTTAGAGGGAGAGTGCTAGTTGATTACATCAAGCCTAGTATTCAGTTGGTACTTATTTTATCACCCCCACAGAAGGATGAAAGGTACCATCAGGTATGGGAGCATGCAGCATTGCAATGCATGGATGCCTTCACCATTTTGTTAGTATATTCCTGGGTCCTCCTGGGTGACCTGTCAAGCAGAGTTCTGGTCAGTTCCCATCTCCATGAGACACCTCCTCATCCAATGTGACCATGTGGTCTGTGTTTGACCAACACAAGCCGTCAACTCCTGAACAGAGTGTGAAATCATCTGCTTGTGTCTTGATAGCCGGAGCAGTCAGGGTTCATGCCTACGTGGTCAACTACTGACAGAATCCTGGCTCTTCATGTAGTCCTTGAATGTAAGTGGCAGGGGCTACTTGTAGCCTGTGCCAACCTCTGTAAAGCATCTGACTTGATGGACAGGGATATGGTTCTGAGTAGGTTGATGATGGCCTTACACACTAGAACAGTCAGCAAGATGCTATTTAAGGGGTATTTGATTGTTAAGTCTTACAGGTTGAGCAAGTAAGCAGAGGGTTCTCTTAGACAGAAGTACTAAAGCACCTAAGGGCCCTATTCACACAATAAACTTTTAAATTTATGTTTTGTTCATATATTTAGCATTTGAACAATTGCAGTGTGAAAGACACATTAGTCATTCAGAAACACACACAAGACTATTAACTTCATTTAAACATTTATTATTTGTTATTGGAGAAAACAGTGAGCTGGCAGAATTGTTAGCACACATTCTGAGTTCAAATGCCACTGAAGTCAAACTCACCTTTCATCTTTGGGTGGATAAAATAAGTACCAGCTGAGTACTAAGGTTGATGTACTCAACTAGCCCCATCTCTTTAAATTTCAGGCCTTTTGCCTATAGTAGAAAGAATTATTTGTTATTTGGTGTCAAAATTTCGTCATACAAACTGTGACCTGGTCAAGAAGTCTTTGTGAGTTTTTGAATGGCTAACACGTGTTTTTCATACTGCAATCATTTTAGTTTCAACTTACAATCTCAGATCAAACCATTTACCTGGCAAATACACTGTCATAATTTAGCATTTAATTAACTGAGATTTATAGATCTGACAACAATGTAGAGACAGAAGCTTAACATTGTCACAGTTTGTGAGAACTTACACTGCTTATACAAATGACATTGTGCAATCTGTTCAGTGAACTAACATTGTCCCATTGTTCACACAAATGACTTTCTCCTGTTGTTCACAGAAGTGAACTACTGCTGTTGCACTGTTCACTCATTCAACTTTACGCTACTGTTCTCCATAGATTTGATGTCATGCCACTGCTTCGTGGAACTTTGTGCCATCGCTGTTTCATAGATTCTTGGGGAGTGAGTGGTGAAAGTGTAAAGAATGCTGTATTTAATTATATCTCCTGACATTACAAGTCAACATCCTGCTAGGGTCAGCTTTAGTTTTCATTTCTTTGCGGCCAATAAAATACCAGGGTTGTATATGTGTACATATATATATATGTATATGTACACCTATACATGTGTGTACGTACACACACTTACACTTAGTTTCACTGACTGCAACTACTTCTCTTTTCCTTTAGAAAAAGATGTGTCACCTTGTGTCAATAAATCAATCCTTGGCAATCTGAGCCTGTATTGGAGAGATAGAACTTGATACCATTTTCATAAATAATATTACCTTATGCCAATATTCACAGACAACTTCATA